>NC_069499.1:868397662-868475162 GCF_027579735.1 Bombina bombina | reverse complement strand
CGGATTTGGGAGCTGGTTTTGACTTTCTAAAAGTCTTGGATTTATTCCAGACTGGAGAAGGTTTCCAAACGGAAACTGTTCCTTTAGGGGAAGGGTCAGGCTTTTGTTCCTTATTCTGATGAAAGGAACGAAAACAATTAGCAGCCCTATATTTACCTTTAGATTTTTTGTCCTGAGGCAAAAGGGCTCCCTTCCCCCCAGTAACAGTTGAAATTATTGAATCCAACTGTGAACCAAATAATTTATTACCTTGGAAAGAAAGAGAAAGCAATGTTGACTTAGAAGTCATATCTACATTCCAAGATTTAAGCCATAAAGCTCTTCTAGCTAAAATAGCTAAAGACATATACCTGACATCAATTCTAATGACATCAAAAATGGCATCACAAACAAAGTTATTAGCATGTTGAAGAAGTTTAACAATGCTATAAGCATTATGGTCTGACACTTGTTGCGCTAAAGCCTCCAACCAAAAAGTGGAAGCAGCAGCAACATCAGCCAAAGAAATAGCAGGCCTAAGAAGATTGCCTGAACATAAATAAGCCTTCCTTAGAAAGGATTCAAGCTTCCTATCTAAAGGATCCTTAAACGAAGTACTATCTGCCGTAGGAATAGTAGTACGTTTAGCAAGAGTAGAGATAGCCCCATCAACTTTGGGGATTTTTTCCCAAAACTCTAATCTGTCAGATGGCAAAGGGTACAATTTCTTAAACCTTGGTGAAGGAGTAAATGAAGTACCCAGACTATTCCATTCCCTAGAAATTTCTTCTGAAATAGCATCAGGAACTGGAAAAACTTCTGGAATAACTACATGAGGTTTAAAAACTGAATTTAAACGCTTATTAGTTTTCATATCAAGAGGACTAGACTCCTCCATATCTAATGCAATCAACACTTCTTTAAGTAAAGAATGAATAAACTCCATCTTAAATAAATATGAAGATTTATCAGTGTCAATATCTGAGGCAGAATCTTCTGAACCAGAGAGATCCTCATCAGAAATAGATAAGTCAGAATGATGGCGGTCATTTAAAAATTCATCTGAAATATGAGAAGTTTTAAAAGACCTTTTACATTTACTGAAAGGAGGAATAACAGACAGAGCCTTCCTAATAGAATTAGAAACAAATTCTCTTACACTAACAGGAACATCCTGAACATTAGATGTTCAGGAACAGGTAATGGATTATTACTAATGGAGACATTATCTGCATTAGAAAGTTTATCATGACAACTAACACAAACTACAGCCGGAGGAACAGTTACCAAAAGTTTACAACAAATGTACTTAGCTTTGGTAGAACCAACATCAGGCAGCGTCTTTCCAGAAGTAGATTCTGATCAAGGGTCAGGTTGTGACATCTTGCAATATGTAAAAGAAAAAACAACATATAAAGCAAAATGATCAAATTCCTTAAATGACAGTTTCAGGAATGGGAAAAAAATGCAAAACAAACAAGCCTCTAGCAACCAGAAGCAACAAAAAAATGAGACTGAAATAATGTGAAAAAACTGGCGCCAAGTATGACGCCCACTTTTTTTGGCGACAAGTATGACGCCCACATTTTTTGGCGCAAAAAAAGTCTGAAACACACATGCGTCAAAAATGACGCAACCACGTGAAAACTTCCGGCGTCAACTATGGCGCCGGAAATGACGAAATTTTGCGTCAAAAAAGGTTGTGCCAAAAATGACGCAATAAATTGAAGCATTTTCTGCCCCCGTGAGCCTAACAGCCCGCAAGGAAAAAAGTCAATTTGAAAAATTTTTAAGGTAAGAAAAAATATTTATTCATATGCATTTTCCCAAAAAATGAAACTGACAGTCTGAAAGAAGGAATACTGATTATCCTGAATCAAGGCAAATATAAGTTTAAAACATATATTTAGAACTTTACATATAAAGTGCCCAACCATAGCTTTGAGTGTCATAAATAGAAATAAGATTTACTTACCCCAAGACACTCATCTACATATAGTAGATAGCCAAACTAGTACTGAAACGAGAATCAGTAGAGGTAATGGTATATAAGAGTATATTGTCGATCTGAAAAGGGAGAAGAAATCTCTACGACCGATAACAGAGAACCTATGAAATAGATCCCCTAGAGGAAGACCATGGTATTCAAATAGGCAATACTCTCTTCACATCCCTCTGACATTCACTGCACTCTGAGAGGAAAACCAGGCTTCAGCCTGCTGCGAAGCGCATATCAACGTAGAATCTAGCACAAACTTACTTCACCACCTCCATGGGAGGCAAAGTTTGTAAAAACTGAATTGTGGGTGTAGTGAGGGGTGTATTTATAGGCATTTTGAGGTTTGGGAAACTTTGCCCCTCCTGGTAGGAATGTATATCCCATACGTCACTAGCTCATGGACTCTTGCTAATTACATGAAATAAATATCTTTGAAAATCTCACACAGGTTGGTCTAGATCACTGGTTTTCAAACCTGTCCTCATACCTCCCTAACAAGCCATATTTTCAGGATTATTTTAGGCGAGAGCAGGTAAAACAACCAGGTTTACTAATCAGCTGATTATTTCACCTGTTCGCAGGTTCAAATATCCTCAAATTCTAGCCTGTTAGAGAGGCCTGAGGACAGGTTTGAAAACCAGTGATCTAGATTCAATAAAGCTCACTGCAACATCACAACTCAAAACTTTCAGAATACAAAGAAAATGCCCTACATCACAGCTGCAAGATCAGGTCCATTATAATCAATGAAGCTTAATCAAACAATCTCACAGGTGCAAATTCTCTCCACACAGAATTAATTCCACTGTAAAGGATATGGACACCAGAAAAATACATTCAAAACATTACAAAATAGACCAAATAAAATTAAAACAAAAAATGAGGCAACTGCCTAATTCAAGTTATAGAACTCTGCAATACTCTGCATATGTAGGGTTGCCAGTTGTCCCCCACAAAAATACTGGACAGTCTGTTGTACATTGGTCACAATGGCAAGTAGGGTTCACATAATGCCACCACTCTTGATCCCACAATGTATATTTTTCATAGCTCAGTCGTCATTGTACCCCTTGGCTGCCAGTAACATACATATCAATTATTTTACCTGTTTGGTTAGCAGTAATACACATAAATAGTATTGATTTGGTCCCCTTGGCAGCCTCTCTCTTATTTGTGCTCCATATTTATAATGCATTGAGATATGGCAGGCTTTTTAAAATTAGCTAATACTCTCAAAGATGACTCTCAAAAACTGGACATTTAAGTGTCCAGCAATTTTGTGAAGATTTTACTGGACAACCTGCTACTGTACTGTCCAGTTGAATACTGGAAACCTGGCAACACTATGCATATGGTATCACATTATGGGCAAGACATAAACTCCATGTGGGCTAACAATGCACATTGCACATAAGTGACAAAAGTACTAGTCACAAGTGCATTGAAAAATCAGGAAATGTCTAATTAACTGGGCACATGTTCTGTTTCATATTTAAAGGGCCATTATAGAAAATAAAAAAAATAAATAAAAAAAATACATGTTCTTATTTATTGCAGAATGAAATTGTTAAACTAGTGACTCTTAAACACAGTTAAAGTAACGCTCAGGAGTAGGGTTTTCCTGGACACTTGCTGCAGGGTAAGCCGGAAGGAACATGTATAATGCCTCTGGACATCATACGAATAGTGCTGATGAACAGCACAATACATATTCCTCCCGGCATACCCTGCAGCATGTGTAACTCATAAGTGTCCAGTAAAACATAGCTGAGGTGGCAACCCTATTCAGGAGCCACAGAGCACTGCTAGCGATGACTGGAAGCTGTTGCTGACCCAGTCAGCAGGGCGTATGGTTTTCGCACTTTACTTTAGCTATGTGTTTAACCCCTGAAATAGGTGTAATAGAATTACAGGGTCGCTAGCTTTAAAATCATGTGCTCTAACATATTATAACATATAATTGTTCAAATATAATGGCCATTTAATATCAAAATATACATTTTTATGTAACCTCTAACCCCTAACCCCTAAATGCAGCTCCTACCAAATTAATCTTCCTCCCCTTCATATGCATTGTATTCTCTTCATACATAACTCTGAATCTCACTCAGTGTCCCTCATCTTTGAAAAGAACACGATACTCAAAAATGTGATGTGTTGAATGTTTCAAAATGAATTGCAGTGCGTTGTTTTCTTTTTTGTTTGTTTGTTTTTTTAAATGGGTGTTTCTGTACTGAGAAACCCATTTTTTCTTTTACAGTGGGAGTTGTCAGTATCAGCCAGTAAGCAGCAAAGTCCCAGGACTCAGCTGTACATAATCATTCACTTCCTGTATGTGTTGTGCACTATGAGCTTTTTATGTTTTTAGTGACAGGAGCATATAAAGATATATATATATATATATATATATATATATATATATATATATATATATATATATATATATATATATATATATATATATATATTATTTAGTTGTTTTCATTGTACTGAGGTCAACCCCAAATGTTTGTGCCTCTTTAAAGAGATGAGTGTTTAATGTTGAAACTTTAACCGGAAGAGTTGCTACAGTGGATTAAATATGTAGCCCTCAATAGAACTGGTACTTATCTGCATATGATTAATCAATATCAATATACATGTCTTTCATAAATCAATTCAGAGAAGTATTCATACACATTTATTTATTTTCCAATAAATTGTGAAGCATTGTTAAAGGTGGAAGATATATCTTAAAGGGACAGTATACACCAATTTTCATATAACTGAATGTAATAGGCACTACTATAAAGAAGAATATGCACAGATACTGATCTAAAAGTTGAATATTAAACCTTATAAAAACTTACTTAGACGCTCCCAGATTAGCACTGTTGATGAGGTTAGGCTGGGACACCCAGTAAAAGGGTTTGGGAAGACGTGAAGAGCAGACACTCCCCCCTTCCCTACATATGCAACCACAGATTATACAAACAGTAGCCGCAGGAATCTGTAGACATCAGTATACATCTAAAACATTGGGGCTTGGCTAGGAGTCTAAAATCAGCACAATGTTATTTAAAAATAAGCAAAACTATACATTTTTACAAAAACACTCCCAGATGGGCTATATAAATGGATCATCTACAAAACATTTATGCAAAGAAAAATCTAGTGTACAATGTCCCTTTAATATTGGGGGAATTGTATATTAATTATAGTTAATCCAAGGTTTATAAGGGATATGAAAACCAAAAATTGTCTTCTTTTGTGATTAAGACAGAACATACAATTAAAAAAAAAAGTTAGAAAGTTGTTTAAAATTCTATGCTCTATCTAAATCAGGAAATAAAAATGTTGGGTTTCATGTCCCTTTAACATTAATCCTAATTTGTGTTTTGTGTAATAATTATGGTTGTGTCATGTTCTCTAGAGCAGTGTTTCTCAGTCACAGTCCTCAAATACCCCCCACAGGTCAGGTTTTCATTATAGCTGAACCCGTGCACAGTTGAAGTAATCAGCTGATTATTAACCATGGTTACTAACTTGCTCTCGCCCATAAGATGATTATTTCACCTGTGCACTGGTTCAGCTATAATGCAAACCTGACCTGTTGGGGGTATTTGAGGACCGCGGTTGAGAAACACCGTTCTAGAGAGACCAAGAATGCAAACCCTCTAACTTAGGTTTTCAAAATGCTGAAAGTTACAGGCTTTGCTTTTTGTTTTCTCTAGGGAGTGTTGCAACACATACGCCTAGATTACGAGTTTTGCAGTAAGATGAAAAAGCAGCGTTAACAGGTCCTAATGCTGCCTTTTCACTACCGCTGCTATTACGAGACTTGCAGGTTTAGGGGCACCGCACACTTTTTTGGTCTTACTGCAAACCGACTTATGTAAACTTCGTAAAGTCTTTTTTCTATGGGACTTCCATAGCGCCGATATTACGAATCTGTCATGGGAGGCCAAAAAGTGAGCGATACACCCTCTACCTCCAAGAGTCCTAACGCATTTTATAGTCATTAGTTATGAGTTTTACACTACAATGCGGTAACATAAAACTCATAACTAAAGTGCTAAAAAGTACACTAACACCCATAAACTACCTATTAACCCCTAAACCGAGGCCCTCCAGCATCGCAAACACTATAACAAAATTTTTAACCCCTGATCTGCCGCTCCGGATATCGCCGCCACTATAATAAACAGATTAACCCCTAAACCGCCGCATTCCCACCTCGCAAACACTAAATAATATTAACCCCTAATCTGCCGCCTCTAACCGCCGCCACCTACATTATGCTTATTAACCCCTAATCTTCCACTCCGGACATCGCCGCAGCCTACATTAACCCCTAATCTGCCGTCCCTAACATTGCCGCCACCTACCTACATTTATTAAACCCTAATCTGCCGCCCCCAACGTCGCCGCCACTATACTAAATGTATTAACCCCTAAGCCTAAGTCTAACCCTAATCCTAATACCCCCAAACTTAAATATAATTACAATAAATCTAAATAAAAATTAATATTATTACCTAAATAATTCCTATTTAAAAATAAATACTTACCTATAAAATAAACCCTAAGCTAGCTACAATATAACTAATAGTTACATTGTAGCTAGCTTAGGGTTTATTTTTAATTTACAGGCAAGTTTGTATTTATTTTAACTAGGTAGAAAAGTTACCAAATAGTTATTAACTATTTAATAACTACCTAGCTAAAATAAATACAAAAGTACCTATAAAATAAAACCTAACTTAAGTTACACTAACACCTAACACTACACTACAATGAAATAAATTAACTAAATTAAATACAATGAAATAAATTAAATTAGCTAAATCACAACCCCCCCCCCCCCCCCCACACACACACACACACACACTAAATTATGGAAAATAAAAAACAAATTACAGATCTTTAAACTAATTACACCTAATCTAATAGCCCTATCAAAATAGAAAAAAGCCCCCCAAAATAAAAAAAAACCTAGCCTAAACTAAACTATCAATAGCCCTTAAAAGGGCCTTTTGCGGAGCATTGCCTCAAAGAAATCAGCTCTTTTACCTGTAAAAAAAAAAAATACAAACACCACCGCACCAACAGTAAAACCCACCACCCACACAACCAAACCCCCCAAATAAAATACTAACTAAAAAAACCTAAGCTCCCCATTGCCCTGAAAAGGGCATTTGGATGGGCATTGCCCTTAAAAGCACAGTTAGCTCTTTTGCGGCCCAAAGCCCTAACCTAAAAATAAAACCCACCCAATACACCCTTAAAAAAACCTAACACTAAACCCCTGAAGATCGACTTACTGTTCTGAAGACCGGACATCCATCCTCAAGGAAGCGGCAGAAATCTTCATCCAACCGGGCCGAAGTCCTCAACGAAGCCGGGAGAAGTCTTCATCCAAGCCAGGCGAAGTGGTCCTCCAGACGGGCAGAAGTCTTCATCCAGACAGCATCTTCTATCTTCATCCATCCGACGCGGCGCAGCTCCATCTTCAAGACATCTGACGCAGAGCATCCTCTTCATCCAGAGTCTTCTTACTGAATGAAGGTTCCTTTAAATGACGTCATCCAAGACGGCATCCCTTAGATTCCGATTGGCTGATAGAATTCTATCAGCCAATCGGAATTAAGGTAGAAAAAATCCTATTTGCTGATGCAATCAGCCAATACGATTGAACTTCAATCCTATTGGCTGATCCAATCAGCCAATAGGATTGAGCTTGCATTTTTTTGGCTGATTGGAACTTCGCCCGGCTTGGATGAAGACTTCTCCCGGCTTCGTTGAGGACTTCGGCCCGGTTGGATGAAGACTTCTGCAGCTTCCTTGAGGATGGATGTCCGGTCTTCAGAACAGTAAGTCGATCTTCAGGGGGTTAGTGTTAGGTTTTTTTAAGGGTGTATTGGGTGGGTTTTAATTTTAGATTAGGGTTTGGGCAAGGAAAAAGAGCTAAATGCCCTTTTAAGGGCAATGCCCATCCAAATGCTCTTTGCAGGGCAATGGGGAGCTTAGGTTTTTTTAGTTAGTGTTTTATTTGGGGGGTTTGGTTGTGTGGGTGGTGGGTTTTACTATTGGGGGGGTTGTTTGTATTTTTTTTTACAGGTAAAAGAGCTGATTTCTTTGGGGTAATGCCCCACAAAAGGCCCTTTTAATGGCTATTGATAGTTTAGTTTAGGCTAGGTTGTTTTTTTTTATTTTGGGGGGGGGCTTTTTTTTATTTTGATAGGGATATTAGATTAGGTGTAATTAGTTTAATGATCAGTAATTTTTTTTTATTTTCTGTAATTTAGTATTTGTTTTTTTTGTGACTTAGCTAATTTAATTTAGGTAATTGTATTTAATTTAGTCAATTTATTTAATTGTAGTGTAGTGTTAGGTGTTAGTGTAACTTAGGTTAGGTTTTATTTTACAGGTACTTTTGTATTTATTTTAGCTAGGTAGTTATTACATAGTTGATAACTATTTAGTAACTATTCTACCTAGTTAAAATAAATACAAACTTGCCTGTAAAATAAAAATAAACCCTAAGCTAGCTACAATGTAACTATTAGTTAGGTATGTATTTACTTTTAAATAGGAATTATTTAGGTAATAATATTAATTTTTATTTAGATTTATTGTAATTATATTTCAGTTAGGGGGTGTAAGGGTTAGGGTTAGACTTAGGTTTAGGGGTTAATACATTTAGTATAGTGGCGGCGATGTTGAGGGTGGCAGATTAGGGGTTAATAAATGTAGGTAGGTGGCGGCGATGTTAAGGACGGCAGATTAGGGGTTAATAATTTAACTAATATTTGTGAGGCGGGAGTGCGACGGTTTAGGGGTTAATATGTTTATTATAGTGGTGGCGATATCCGGAGCGGTAGATTAGGGGATAATAAATATAATGTAGGTGTCAGCGACGTCGGGGGTGGCAGATTAGGGGTTAATAAGTGTAAGGTTAGGGGTGTTTAGACTCGGGGTTCATGTTAGTGTGTTAGGTGTAAACATAAATTTTATTTCCCCATAGGAATCAATGGGGCTGCGTTACTGAGTTATACGCTGCTTTTTTGCAGGTGTTAGACTTTTTCTCAGCCGGCTCTCCCCGTTGATGCCTATGGGGAAATCGTGCACGAGCACATACAACCAGCTCACTGCTCACTTAAGCAGCGCAGGTATTGGAGTGAAGTGTGGAGCAAAATTTTGCTCTATGCTCACTTTTTGTCTGTTAACGGCATGGTTTATAAAAACCCGTAATAAGGGGGTGGAGCTAAGCTGTTCAGGAAATTGGCTGTGACTTGCTCGAGCTCTCGAGCTGAAAGTTGGCCCAAAGACTCCAGATGATATAATTTAGGCTTAAAACAACTTCAAAATCTATCCCATGAACCGGGGAAGCCATAACATACAGCGGAGGCTATTTGCGCCCAAAAACAGAAGTGTTTAATTGATGGTATTGTAGTGCCATATGCGACTAGGCCCCAGGCCTTTCCATAGTTGGGACTGAAGTGCGCCATCAGATCGGAACAACCCCATCCCGCAAAACAAGGTCATCAGAGAAGGCCAGCACTGATCCCGGACACTAGTGACTTTATCAGGAGACATCCTGTACAGAACCGGCACTTTTGTGAACTTGAGTGGAGATGTCAGGGCCTCCCTAGTCTAGATCTATACAGTCCTGCTTCAGAGGGTGGTGGAGTGGTGTCAGGGTAACGAGCAAAAAGATTGGATAGCTATAGATTCCTCCATTCTCCATACGGGAGACCTGTCCTCCCTATTGTGGAAGACTAAATCGCACAGACCATATGAGATTGCCTCCTACCCCTTGTTAGAGGAGCTGTTTTGTGAGTGGGACAGAACAATCCGTACTGACTCCCATATCTCCATGAGATGCTCCCGTCTGACCCTGATATATGACAATCCTGAAATCCCATTACAGATTAGGGAAGTCAGCTCGGACACACCTCGTCATAGCAATTATGTATGTAACTTTATCAACAATGGGAGAATAAAGACAAGGCAGGAGATACCAGATACCTATCCAGAACGTCCATTACCATGGTTCGTGTACCTGCAGATATGTCATTTTCTAACCACACATAAACTCAAACAGCATTTTTGAGGCATTGTGTCTGCAAAATACTACCGCACGACATGTGACGTCCAAGATATACCGACTTCTCATATCACCAAATGACAGCACCCTACAGACTTACACCAGACTGTGGCACAGGAAGCTGGGCACAGAACTACCTACTGAGGTCTGGCAGCGATATTCAGAGCTGCAAGGGCTGTCTCAGTATCAGCCAGGGTGCAGGAATCACATTATAAATTGCTGAGTGGCTGGTATCTTACACCAGCACGTCTTAAAAAGATATACCCTAATACTTCAGACAGATGTTGGAGGGGATGCGGTGAGTTGGGCTCCTTATTGCATATCTGGTGGGATTGCCCCCTCTTAGAGAGCTTTTGGGCGGCCATTTGGGCGGAGATAACTCAAATATTAGAAATAGAAATCCCAAAGTCATCCGAAGCATTATTTTTTCACTTCCCATATAAAATACAGAACCCTATTAAAAGATCCTTGCTTATGCTAATGCTGACGGGGGCAAAGTCCCTGATCCCCTCTCGGTGGAAGACTATTCAGGTCCCCACGTTTACAGACTGGAAATGTAGTGTTAGTGACCTCCTGCGGCTGGAAAAATTCCACTATATGAACATATCAAAGGCAGGCGAATACGAAATGTTGCTCCATAGGTGACTCTGTGATAAGACGCCTACTGATCATTGTTCCTGACTTGCATTGTATTTATCTTGGGGGCACTTGCCCTCCCCATCACCTGCTTCTCCCTGTTCCTGCATACTGACCTTTCTACACTCTCTCTCTCAATTGCCTTAAATACTCTCTCTCTGACTGTGCCTCGACCAAAGAAAGGAAATGTGACCATGATTGATATTGAAAATACATGTTGCTAAATGTACCTGTGTGATTCAGTTAAGAAGTTACTGTTGAATCCTTACGCACCTACTATATATATTTGACACTAAGTATTAGTTAAGGATTAGAATAGAAAACGGAAAAGATAGAGCTTGTTAAAGGGACATGAAACCCAAATTTTGTCTTTCATGATTTAGAAAGAGCATGCAATTTGTTTTTATTTTTTTTTATTATTTTTTTTAAATAATTTTATTAAGATTCACGGTAGGCATACAATAGTGAAATATCAATACATATTATACAAATAAATGATTCCAAAACATCAATTAAAGTGATAAACATTTGTGAGATCAAAACAAGTAAGTTATGCCTATCAGACTATATACCCTCTAAAGAGCTATAAGGCCACTCATGGACCTTGATAAGATATAAATATAATCAGTAAAGAAGGTAACTGAGAACAGTACAAGACCGCTCATGGGTCTCAATTAGCGAATCTTATTTTTCTTGTTTTAAGGGAAGGGATTATGAAGTAAACAAACATATAAAGGAATGGTACAATTGTATACATGTTCCATACTTATGGTCTAGTACAGGTAAAAACTAGAGAATGACAATATATGGATATGACACATTTATAGTCTATTACAAATAAAATTAGCTTTATGGCATTCCAAAATATAAAAACCTCATTTTTCTTTTTTTGTTTTGTTCAGAACTAGCTGGGCTTCTCTTGGACCCCTGAACCCTCATGGAGATAAGCAACAAAGGGCGGAAAATATGAGACCACTTTTGGGACTTTATAGAACTAAACATAGACATATATAAAAATACATGTGGTTTGAACTGAAATTTCAACAGATAGGAGAGCATATATCATAGTTATATTCTAGCATACAGAAAACTCGATATATAACAATCAAAGGTGTGACACATACTATTATCAACTAGCACTAACAACTGGGCTGTATTGATGTACAAGGGATACATGTAATAAAATTAAGTAGGGTTACTAATTGCAGTATACAATTAAGTCCTAGCAGACTGTGGTATTCATTACCAGGCATAAAGATGCAGGGACTTTGGGAACTTATATGGCCATAATTTATTGCCCACACCACCAAAGGGGGGTGAGAGAGGTCTATGAGGCTTTGTATGCCAATAGTCTATGGGGAGTTATATTATTCTAACAGTGTGACACGGTCTAACTAATATGAAATGCTATAACACAGCAGCATATAGTATAGTGAAACATAATGGGAGATCAGAATACAGTTCTTTCAAATACCCATCTAATACATCTCTAAATAGCCCTGCCTATGACTCATTATTTGCCTAATCAAAATAACAAGCGTCTGTATTTGAAGTCACACAGTGACACTAAAAGTGTATAATATAAGCATCTGTATATGAAAACAAGCTCCCTAGTAAAAGCAAATGGGTACGAACCAAAATCCCAGAAACCCACCTTGTGAACATAGAATAAAATTACAGCGTAGTATAAATATGTAGTGGGCAAGTGGAAGCAGTACGCAATACATAACCATAAACCTAACCATAAGTCCTGAATCTAAGTAGAGGTTCTCCCAGGAAGGTCCGATATTATGCCACCCACATTAATTCATCGTTAAGGGTTTTGTTCAGCCTACACCTATTCTGTAGGCTAAACAACTCTCAGGAGCTTCAGTCCGGACGGCAAATTACTCAGTTGTAAACCGCAAGGGCCTTACCCCAGTGCTGACTTGCGTGGATTGTGACAGATGATGTGAGGAAAGTTTTAATCCCACTGTCCATTCACCTCTCAGGGCTTTGACCCCAGCAGGTGGGTTGCATAGCTGAGCTTGCTTCAACATGACTGCCAAATGTATGGGTTTGTGGGCTAAGCGGCATGAAGTGCTGGAAACCATTTCCCCTGTCAAAGGCGAGATGTCATTTAGCGCCATGTGGTCAGCGTCGTCTCTCTGGTTAGCCCTATTGACTTTCTCTTTACTTGTACAGGCAGCATAGTCAGAAAAACCGACCCGCCCAGACAGACACATGTCCCCCTCCCCTTGTATTTGTATGCCGTTATAGAGTGTAGGCAGCTGACGTTGGGGGCCCCAAAGCACCGCATCTACCCTCTGTCATCAGAGAGTGGGCTGTTTGTAGATCAGCCTTGTCGACCTCCGGTTTAGTAAATGCCATTCGTAACTGTTCTATACATTCAGCTTGAAAAGTATCAAATAGGCTACACAGCTCCTCTACAAGACATATAGCCGACTCCATGCTGGAGCAATTGATCTCTTGTATACACCACAGGATATTGTAGGTAGTAGCGAAATATCTGGGTGACAATAAAGTTAATGCGTATCTCACTCCATAGTTGCACCGTTACCTATAAATGCTTATGTCCATGGGTGAAAAAGACAGAAGTTATTGCCATAGCGTTTCATCAGCTACGTATCAATAGATCTGGACAGCACACATGGCTGTTATTCCTGACACATCAGGACTCAGGGAGGGTAAATGAGGAGCCAGGTCTGTTACTAGGCCTCCGCTGCGTTCCTCATCTATTCCGGTCTGCTTGGCTGGAATTCAAAATTAAAAAGCACAAAGATCCGTTCTTTAGATATTAATCTACAGGATAGTTGTAATTCCAGGCTTGGATTATAAATTTGTGAAGCGATAGGCAACGGATCTATCAGCTCCCGGATTCAGCTAAAGTTAAAAGCAGCCATCTTGGTCGGTGTTCGGACCCGCCCCCCCCCCCCCCCCAGAGCATGCAATTTTAAACAACTTTCTAATTTACTTCTATTATCTAATTTGCTTTATTCCCTTGATATCCTTTGCTGAAAAGCATATCTAGATATGCTCAATAGCTTCTGCTTGGTGGCTGCATAAAGATGCCTCATGTGATTGGCTCACCCATGTGCATTGATATTTCTTCAACAATGGATAGCTAAATAATTAAGCAAATTAGTTAATATAAGTAAATTGGAATGTTATTTAAAATTGTGTTCTCTACCTAAATCATGAAAGAAAATTTTTGGGTTTACAGGGAGTGCAGAATTATTAGGCAAGTTGTATTTTTGAGGATTAATTTTATTATTGAACAACAACCATGTTCTCAATGAACCCAAAAAACTCATTAATATCAAAGCTGAATAGTTTTTGAAGTAGTTTTTAGTTTGTTTTTAGTTATAGCTATTTTAGGGGGATATCTGTGTGTGCAGGTGACTATTACTGTGCATAATTATTAGGCAACTTAACAAAAAACAAATATATACCCATTTCAATTATTTATTTTTACCAGTGAAACCAATATAACATCTCAACATTCACAAATATACATTTCTGACATTCAAAAACAAAACAAAAACAAATCAGTGACCAATATAGCCACCTTTCTTTGCAAGGACACTCAAAAGCCTGCCATCCATGGATTCTGTCAGTGTTTTGATCTGTTCACCATCAACATTGCGTGCAGCAGCAACCACAGCCTGCCCAGACACTGTTCAGAGAGGTGTACTGTTTTCCCTCCTTGTAAATCTCACATTTGATGATGGACCACAGGTTCTCAATGGAGTTCAGATCAGGTGAACAAGGAGGCCATGTCATTAGATTTTCTTCTTTTATGCCCTTTCTTGCCAGCCACGCTGTGGAGTACTTGGACGCGTGTGATGGAGCATTGTCCTGCATGAAAATCATGTTTTTCTTGAAGGATGCAGACTTCTTCCTGTACCACTGCTTGAAGAAGGTGTCTTCCAGAAACTGGCAGTAGGACTGGGAGTTGAGCTTGACTCCATCCTCAACCCGAAAAGGCCCCACAAGCTCATCTTTGATGATACCAGCCCAAACCAGTACTCCACCTCCACCTTGCTGGCGTCTGAGTCGGACTGGAGCTCTCTGCCCTTTACCAATCCAGCCACGGGCCCATCCATCTGGCCCATCAAGACTCACTCTCATTTCATCAGTCCATAAAACCTTAGAAAAATCAGTCTTGAGATATTTCTTGGCCCAGTCTTTACGTTTCAGCTTGTGTGTCTTGTTCAGTGGTGGTCGTCTTTGAGCCTTTCTTACCTTGGCCATGTCTCTGAGTATTGCACACCTTGTGCTTTTGGGCACTCCAGTGATGTTGCAGCTCTGAAATATGGCCAAACTGGTGGCAAGTGGCATCTTGGCAGCTGCACGCTTGACTTTTCTCAGTTCATGGGCAGTTATTTTGCGCCTTGGTTTTTCCACACGCTTCTTGCAACCCTGTTGACTATTTTGAATGAAGCGCTTGATTGTTCGATGATCACGCTTCAGAAGCTTTGCAATTTTAAGAGTGCTGCATCCCTCTGCAAGATATCTCACTATTTTTGACTTTTCTGAGCCTGTCAAGTCCTTCTTTTGACCCATTTTGCCAAAGGAAAGGAAGTTGCCTAATAATTATGCACACCTGATATAGGGTGTTGATGTCATTAGACCACACCCCTTCTCATTACAGAGATGCACATCACCTAATATGCTTAATTGGTAGTAGGCTTTCGAGCCTATACAGCTTGGAGTAAGACAACATGCATAAAGAGGATGATACAGCATACAGAAAACTCGATATATAACAATCAAAGGTGTGACACATACTATTATCAACTAGCACTAACAACTGGGCTGTATTGATGTACAAGGGATACATGTAATAAAATTAAGTAGGGTTACTAATTGCAGTATACAATTAAGTCCTAGCAGACTGTGGTATTCATTACCAGGCATAAAGATGCAGGGACTTTGGGAACTTATATGGCCATAATTTATTGCCCACACCACCAAAGGGGGGTGAGAGAGGTCTATGAGGCTTTGTATGCCAATAGTCTATGGGGAGTTATATTATTCTAACAGTGTGACACGGTCTAACTAATATGAAATGCTATAACACAGCAGCATATAGTATAGTGAAACATAATGGGAGATCAGAATACAGTTCTTTCAAATACCCATCTAATACATCTCTAAATAGCCCTGCCTATGACTCATTATTTGCCTAATCAAAATAACAAGCGTCTGTATTTGAAGTCACACAGTGACACTAAAAGTGTATAATATAAGCATCTGTATATGAAAACAAGCTCCCTAGTAAAAGCAAATGGGTACGAACCAAAATCCCAGAAACCCACCTTGTGAACATAGAATAAAATTACAGCGTAGTATAAATATGTAGTGGGCAAGTGGAAGCAGTACGCAATACATAACCATAAACCTAACCATAAGTCCTGAATCTAAGTAGAGGTTCTCCCAGGAAGGTCCGATATTATGCCACCCACATTAATTCATCGTTAAGGGTTTTGTTCAGCCTACACCTATTCTGTAGGCTAAACAACTCTCAGGAGCTTCAGTCCGGACGGCAAATTACTCAGTTGTAAACCGCAAGGGCCTTACCCCAGTGCTGACTTGCGTGGATTGTGACAGATGATGTGAGGAAAGTTTTAATCCCACTGTCCATTCACCTCTCAGGGCTTTGACCCCAGCAGGTGGGTTGCATAGCTGAGCTTGCTTCAACATGACTGCCAAATGTATGGGTTTGTGGGCTAAGCGGCATGAAGTGCTGGAAACCATTTCCCCTGTCAAAGGCGAGATGTCATTTAGCGCCATGTGGTCAGCGTCGTCTCTCTGGTTAGCCCTATTGACTTTCTCTTTACTTGTACAGGCAGCATAGTCAGAAAAACCGACCCGCCCAGACAGACACATGTCCCCCTCCCCTTGTATTTGTATGCCGTTATAGAGTGTAGGCAGCTGACGTTGGGGCCCCAAAGCACCGCATCTACCCTCTGTCATCAGAGAGTGGGCTGTTTGTAGATCAGCCTTGTCGACCTCCGGTTTAGTAAATGCCATTCGTAACTGTTCTATACATTCAGCTTGAAAAGTATCAAATAGGCTACACAGCTCCTCTACAAGACATATAGCCGACTCCATGCTGGAGCAATTGATCTCTTGTATACACCACAGGATATTGTAGGTAGTAGCAAAATATCTGGGTGACAATAAAGTTAATGCGTATCTCACTCCATAGTTGCACCGTTACCTATAAATGCTTATGTCCATGGGTGAAAAAGACAGAAGTTATTGCCATAGCGTTTCATCAGCTACGTATCAATAGATCTGGACAGCACACATGGCTGTTATTCCTGACACATCAGGACTCAGGGAGGGTAAATGAGGAGCCAGGTCTGTTACTAGGCCTCCGCTGCGTTCCTCATCTATTCCGGTCTGCTTGGCTGGAATTCAAAATTAAAAAGCACAAAGATCCGTTCTTTAGATATTAATCTACAGGATAGTTGTAATTCCAGGCTTGGATTATAAATTTGTGAAGCGATAGGCAACGGATCTATCAGCTCCCGGATTCAGCTAAAGTTAAAAGCAGCCATCTTGGTCGGTGTTCGGCCCCGCCCCCCCCCCCCCCCAGAGCATGCAATTTTAAACAACTTTCTAATTTACTTCTATTATCTAATTTGCTTTATTCCCTTGATATCCTTTGCTGAAAAGCATATCTAGATATGCTCAATAGCTTCTGCTTGGTGGCTGCATAAAGATGCCTCATGTGATTGGCTCACCCATGTGCATTGATATTTCTTCAACAATGGATAGCTAAATAATTAAGCAAATTAGTTAATATAAGTAAATTGGAATGTTATTTAAAATTGTGTTCTCTACCTAAATCATGAAAGAAAATTTTTGGGTTTACAGGGAGTGCAGAATTATTAGGCAAGTTGTATTTTTGAGGATTCATTTTATTATTGAACAACAACCATGTTCTCAATGAACCCAAAAAACTCATTAATATCAAAGCTGAATAGTTTTGGAAGTAGTTTTTAGTTTGTTTTTAGTTATAGCTATTTTAGGGGGATATCTGTGTGTGCAGGTGACTATTACTGTGCATAATTATTAGGCAACTTAACAAAAAACAAATATATACCCATTTCAATTATTTATTTTTACCAGTGAAACCGATATAACATCTCAACATTCACAAATATACATTTCTGACATTCAAAAACAAAACAAAAACAAATCAGTGACCAATATAGCCACCTTTCTTTGCAAGGACACTCAAAAGCCTGCCATCCATGGATTCTGTCAGTGTTTTGATCTGTTCACCATCAACATTGCGTGCAGCAGCAACCACAGCCTCCCAGACACTGTTCAGAGAGGTGTACTGTTTTCCCTCCTTGTAAATCTCACATTTGATGATGGACCACAGGTTCTCAATGGGGTTCAGATCAGGTGAACAAGGAGGCCATGTCATTAGATTTTCTTCTTTTATACCCTTTCTTGCCAGCCACGCTGTGGAGTACTTGGACGCGTGTGATGGAGCATTGTCCTGCATGAAAATCATGTTTTTCTTGAAGGATGCAGACTTCTTCCTGTACCACTGCTTGAAGAAGGTGTCTTCCAGAAACTGGCAGTAGGACTGGGAGTTGAGCTTGACTCCATCCTCAACCCGAAAAGGCCCCACAAGCTCATCTTTGATGATACCAGCCCAAACCAGTACTCCACCTCCACCTTGCTGGCGTCTGAATCGGACTGGAGCTCTCTGCCCTTTACCAATCCAGCCACGGGCCCATCCATCTGGCCCATCAAGACTCACTCTCATTTCATCAGTCCATAAAACCTTAGAAAAATCAGTCTTGAGATATTTCTTGGCCCAGTCTTGACGTTTCAGCTTGTGTGTCTTGTTCAGTGGTGGTCGTCTTTCAGCCTTTCTTACCTTGGCCATGTCTCTGACTATTGCACACCTTGTGCTTTTGGGCACTCCAGTGATGTTGCAGCTCTGAAATATGGCCAAACTGGTGGCAAGTGGCATCTTGGCAGCTGCACGCTTGACTTTTCTCAGTTCATGGGCAGTTATTTTGCGCCTTGGTTTTTCCACACGCTTCTTGCGACCCTGTTGACTATTTTGAATGAAACGCTTGATTGTTCGATGATCACGCTTCAGAAGCTTTGCAATTTTAAGAGTGCTGCATCCCTCTGCAAGATATCTCACTATTTTTGACTTTTCTGAGCCTGTCAAGTCCTTCTTTTGACCCATTTTGCCAAAGGAAAGGAAGTTGCCTAATAATTATGCACACCTGATATAGGGTGTTGATGTCATTAGACCACACCCCTTCTCATTACAGAGATGCACATCACCTAATATGCTTAATTGGTAGTAGGCTTTCGAGCCTATACAGC
This sequence comes from Bombina bombina, assembly GCF_027579735.1. NCBI lineage: Eukaryota > Metazoa > Chordata > Amphibia > Anura > Bombinatoridae > Bombina > Bombina bombina. The sequence goes on along the minus strand of NC_069499.1, from coordinate 868,456,086 downwards.
TTGGAGTAAGACAACATGCATAAAGAGGATGATGTGGTCAAAATACTCATTTGCCTAATAATTCTGCACTCCCTGTAGTGTCCCTTTAAATTGTCTTAGTCATGCATCCAATGGATCCATCTGGAACTAAGATTTGAAATGTAATGCTTCCACCCCCTGCATCTCTGCTGTTATAATTTCATTATTTTTCTTTCAGTGATTGTACGGGTGAAAGTTGTAAACCCTAAAACTGTTCATAAGATGTATGTACCATGTTTTACTATTATTTTCTAATAAAGCTCTTTGGGGAAAAAAACAACCAAAAAAAAAACGTAATACCTGCGCTGTATGTAAGTGAGCGGTGAAAATAAACTGCAAGTCAGCCCAGCACCCCTATTACCGCAAAACTCGTAATCTCGCTGTTTTTTTTTTTTTTTTTACACAGGTGTAGTAATATTTAGAAACTCTGCACTATTCTAAACAGCAATTGCTGTTGTTAGCTCACAAACTCATTTTTATCTGTTTCTAATTGGCCACAGCAAATCAGAGAATATGAATTCCACTAGGTTTTTTAAAACCTTGTAAATTGTTCTGGGGAAATGACAGTGTTACATGTTTTAAAACTAATAATAGGTGATATATTGCTTAAATAATATTCTTTTAATATGAGCTAGAACTGGAGTTTTATTTTTCAAAACTTAAAAGCACTAAATGAATAGAAATTCTGTAGTTAACAGCAATGAAAGAAGTCTCTGTTTCCAAATGTTAAAAAAAAGAGAAAAACTCAGTTTTGAGGATATAAATTTTGAGGGTGTGAGACTGTTGCTCTATATTTGGAAAGTGTGAGTCTGTGCATTCAGTTATTAAATATCCAAAACTGCTTATCCTGGGTGTGGTCATTCCCTATCATTTGTAATGCCCATTGCACAGACACCAAAAATAAATGTTTATTTCCCATAGATCATCTCATATAAGCCATACTGTTGTTACCACTACTCAGCTATCAATCTTTCCATCAGGATACTACTTATATGTCAGGTACCCCTAGGCATAGATTACTATATATCACTGTTAAAGGGACATTATACACTAGATTTGTCTTTGCATAAATGTTTTGTAGATGATCCATTTATATAGCCTATACCGCTTTTTTTTTTTTTTTAATTATAGTTTTGCTTATTTTTAAATAACATTGCACTGATTTTCAGACTCCTAACCAAGCCCCAAAGTTTTAGAAGTATACTGATGTATTCTTACTCCAGCTTGCTCCTGTTTGTGCATAGAGTCTTTTCATATGCAGAGAAAGGGGGGAGTGTCTGCTGTTTTTGCTATAGAACCACTTTCAGTGGGTGTTCCAGCTAACCTTTTCAACAGAGCTAAACTGGGAGCTTCTAAGTAAGTTTTTAAACTGTTTTATACATGCAGTTAAATGAAAATTGGTGTATACTGTCCCTTTAAGGAAAGACACATTTCTGAATTTCAGCCTTTGTCTGTATTTGGAAGATACAGTCACAGCCCAAAATATGTAAGAGAATGGAAAGTGAAAAGTAAACCTAGTCATGTGACTGTCACTCTAGATGAAGATGCCACTAGGCATTTGCCTGTGTTGTCTAATGACTCATGTGCCCACTGCCCTGGTCTCAACTTTCTTGAACCCACTTCCCTGACTGGAATTTTTAGCCACCAAAGGGGAACTTACCAGAAAACTCTAACAATAAGGACACTAACAATAAACACTGCAGATTTGTCAGCTCGGAAACATATTGAGAAATGTCCCCCTATTTGCATAAGTGATGGCATCACAAATTAGCTTATGCCTATTAACCCTTTTACTGCTGGGACATTTTCACATCCATGTTCTAGAAATTACACATAAATTTTAACATTTCTCTATACCCACACAAATTAGACCATGTTTTTTTTTTTATCAGAGCAAACATTTTTAGAAAATAACTTTAGTTTGCAGAAATATCATAAAATAGAAAAAAAAAATGGTGTCATTTTCTATGATGTACATAGTAAATAGCAGACCAGGTTTCAATATTTCCTATATATTTTAAAGGAAGAGTACACTGTAAAATATTTTTTCCCTTAATGTTTTTCCAATTACTTTTTCTACCAACTGCAGAGTATAAAATGTAACGCCTAGATTACGAGTTCTGCGTTAGCCTTAAAAAGCAGCGTTAAGGGGTCCTAATGCTGCTTTTTAACGCCCGCTGGTATTACGAGTATGGCAGGTACCGCTCCCTTTTCTTCTGCGACTTTTGGCTACCGCAAATCCCCTTACGTCAATTACGTATCCTATCTTTTTAATGGGATTTGCCTAACGCTGGTATTACAAGTCTTGGAAGAAGTGAGCGGTACAGCCTCTACCTCCAAGACTCCTACCGCATAAAAAAGTCAGTAGTTAAGAGTTTTATGGCCTAACGCGGGAACATAAAGCTCTTAACTACAGTGCTACAAAGTACACTAACACCCATAAACTACCTATGAACCCCTAAACCGAGGCCCCCCCACATCGCAAACACTATAATAAAATTATTTAACCCCTAATCTGCCGACCGGACATCGCCGCCACCTACATTATACCTATGAACCCCTAATCTGCTGCCCCTAACATCGCCGACACCTACATTATATTTATTAACCCCTAATCTGCCCCCCCAACGTCGCCACCACCTACGTACACTTATTAACCCCTAATCTGCCGACCGGACATCGCTGCCACTATAATAAATGTATTAACCCCTAAACCGCCACACTCCCGCCTTGCAAACACTATAATACATTGTATTAACCCCTAATCTGCCCCCCCCAATATCGCCGCCACCTACCTACAATTATTAACCCCTAATCTGCCGCCCCCAACGTCTCCGCTACTATAATAAAGTTATTAACCCCTAAACCTAAGTCTAACCCTAACCCTACCACCCCCCTAAGTTAATTCTATTTTTAATAAATCTAAATAAAATTTCTAAAATTAAATAAATTAATCCTATTTAAAAATAAATACTTACCTATAAAATAAACCCTAATATAGCTACAATATAACCAATAGTTACATGATAGCTATTGTAGGATTTACATTTATTTTACAGGCAACTATGTATTTATTTTAACTAGGTACAATAGCTATTAAATAGTTATTAACCCAGGACATACTTGAAAACGATAGAAATCTCAATGTATCCTTCCTGGTAAAATATTTTATAAATAAATAATAGCTACCTAGTTAAAATAATTACAAAATTACCTGTAAAATAAATCCTAAACTAAGTTACAAATACACCTACAACACTACACTATCAATAAATTAATTAAATAAATTAACTACAATTATCTAACATAAAATACAATGAAATAAACTAAACTATATTACAAAAAAACAAACACTAAATTACAAAAAATAAAAAAATATTACAAGAATTTTAAACTAATTACAAATAATCTAAGCCCCCTAATAAAATAAAAAAGCCCCCAAAAATAATAAAATTCCCTATCCTAAACTAAATTACATGTAATCAGCTCTTTTACCAGCCCTTAAAAGGGCTTTTTGCGGGGCATTGCCTCAAAGTAATCAGCTCTTTTACCTGTAAAAAAAAAATACAATCCCCCCCAACATTAAAACCCACCACCCACACACCCCTACTCTAAAACCCACCCGATCCCCCCTTAAAAAAACCTAACACTACCCCACTAAAGATCACCCTACCTTGAGCTGTGTTCACCCAGCCGGGCACTGATGGGCCAGAAGAGGACATCCGGACCTGCAGAAGTCTTCATCCTATCCGGGCAGAAGAGGACATCCGGACCGGCAGACATCTTCATCCAGGCGGCATCTTCTATCTTCATCCTTCCGGAGCGGAGCAGAGCCATCTTCTATCCAGCCGAAGGGGAGCCATCCTCTTCCTCCGAAGTCCTAACACAGAATGAAGGTTCCTTTAAATGACATCATCCAAGATGGCGTCCCTCGAATTCCGATTGGCTGATAGGATTCTATCAGCCTATCGGAATTAAGGTAGGAAAAATCCGATTGGTTGATTTAATCAGCCAATCGGATTGAAGTTCAATCTGATTGGCTGATTGGATCAGCCAATAGAATGCGAGGTTAATACTATTGGCTGATCCAATCAGCCAATCGGATTGAACTTCAATCCGATTGGCTGATTAAATCAACCAATCAGATTTTTCCTACCTTAATTCCGATTGGCTGATAGAATCCTATTAGCCAATCGGAATTCGAGGGACGCCATCTTGGATGACGTCATTTAAAGGAACCTTCATTCTGCATAAGGACATCGGAAGAAGAGGATGGCTCCGCGTCGGCTGGATAGAAGATGGCTCCGCTCCGGAAGGATGAAGATAGAAGATGCCGCCTGGATGAAGATGTCTGCCTGTTCGGATGTCCTCTTCTGTCCGGATAGAATGAAGACTTCTGCCGGTCCGGATGTCCTCTTCTGGCCCATCGGTGCCCGGCTGGGTGAACACGGCTCAAGGTAGGGTGATCTTCAGGGGGGTAGTGTTAGGTTTTTTTAAGGGGGGATCGGGTGGGTTTTAGAGTAGGGGTGTGTGGGTGGTGGGTTTTAATGTTGGGGGGGATTGTATTTTTTTCTTCAGGTAAAAGAGCTGATTACTTTGGGGCAATGCCCCGCAAAAAGCCCTTTTAAGGGCTGGTAAAAGAGCTGATTACTTTTGTAATTTAGTATAGGGTAGGGAAATTTATTATTTTGGGGGGATTTTTATTTTATTAGGGGGCTTAGATTAGGTGTAATTAGATTAAAATTCTTGTAATATTTTTTTATTTTTTGTAATTTAGTGTTTTGTTTTGTTTTGTACTATAGTTTAGTTTATTTAATTGTATTTGAGTTTAGATAATTGTAGTTAATTTATTTAATTAATTTATTGATAGTGTAGTGTTAGGTGTATTTGTAACTTAGGTTAGGATTTATTTTATAGGTAATTTTGTAATTATTTTAACTAGGTAGCTATTACATAGTTCTTAACTATTTAATAGCTATTGTACCTAGTTAAAATAAATACAAAGTTGCCTGTAAAATAAATATAAATCCTAAAATAGCTACCATGTAACTATTAGTTATATTGCAGCTATATTAGGGTTTATTTTATAGGTAAGCATTTAGTTTTAAATAGGATTAATTTATTTAATTTTAGAAAGTTTATTTAGATTTATTAAAAATAGATTTAACTTAGGGGGGTGTTAGGGTTAGACTTAGGTTTAGGGGTTAATAACTTTATTATAGTAGCGGCGACGTTGGGGGCGGCAGATTAGGGGTTAATAATTGTAGGTAAGTGTTGGCGACGTTGGGGGGCAGATTAGGGGTTAATACAATTTGTTATAGTGTTTGCGAGACGGCAGTGCAGCGGTTTAGGGGTTAATACATTTATTATAGTGGCGGCGATGTCAGGTCGGCAGATTAGGGGTTAATAATTGTAGGTAGGTGGTGTCGACGTTGGGGGGGGCAGATTAGGGGTTAATAAATATAATATAGGTGTCGGCGATGTTAGGGGCAGCAGATTAGGGGTTCATAGGGATAATGTAGGTGGCGGCGGTGTCTGGAGAGGCAGATTAGGGGTTAATAGTATAATGGGCGACGATGTTGGGGGCAGCAGATTAGGGGTTAATAAGTGTAAGGTTAGGGGTGTTTAGACTCGGGGTTCATGTTAGGGTTTTAGGTGTAGACTTAGAAAGTGTTTCCCCATAGGAAACAATGGGGTTGCGTTAGGAGCTGAACGCTGCTTTTTTGCAGGTGTTAGGTTTTTTTCAGCCAGCTCAGCCCCATTGTAGCCTATAGGGAAATCGTGCACGAGCACGTTTTTCCAGCTTACCGCTACCGTAAGCAACGCTGGTATTACAGGTAGAAGTGGAGCTAAATTTTGCTCAATGCTCACTTTTCTGAGGCTAACGCAGCCATTCAGAAAACTCGTAATACCAGCGTTGTTTAAAGTAAGCGCTGGAAAAAAAAGGAGCGTTAGCCCCGCAAGTTTTTACCAACAAAACTCGTAATCTAGCCGTATGAGATTTGCTTTTTAAGGTTGATTTATGTATATGAATTAGCTGGTTTTGTGTTTTGAAGCCACAACCTAATAAAATGGGTTGAGCTTGTAGGTATAATCAGATCTCATTACTTTATCACATTGTGCACATATACATGTCTCTTTGTCTTATATCTGTCTGTAAACCAAAGCCCAATACTTAACATTTTAATACCTTATATCTTCTATACCCCACTGGGAGTATAATTTCTTCTGCTGATTGTGTTAGCACAGCTTATCTATAGTTTAGACCTAAGGCCAGAAACTTTCAGAATAGGTGGCGATACCACAGGCTAAATCAACTATTTCAAATGCCAATATAAGGGTAAAGGAAATACTTAAAGCAAAACTGGAGCTGCTAAATATCTATTTATTGATTATATTAAGTAAACATGGCACACATAAAAAGAAAAAAAAACAACTATAGTTATAAACAAATTAATACACTCTAGCAGGTAAAGTGAACCATTGGGAAACAATTAAAGGTAAGAAGGTTTTCTCCAACATTGGTGTGTCCGGTCCACGGCGTCATCCTTACTTGTGGGATATTCTCTTCCCCAACAGGAAATGGCAAAGAGTCCCAGCAAAGCTGGCCATATAGTCCCTCCTAGGCTCCGCCCACCCCAGTCATTCTCTTTGCCGTTGCACAGGCAACATCTCCACGGAGATGGTTAAGAGTTTTTTGGTGTTTAAATGTAGTTTTTATTCTTCTATCAAGTGTTTGTTATTTTAAAATAGTGCTGGTATGTACTATTTACTCTGAAACAGAAAAGGATGAAGATTTCTGTTTGTAAGAGGAAGATGATTTTAGCAGACAGTAACTAAAATCGATTGCTGTTTCCACATAGGACTGTTGAGATGAAGTAACTTCAGTTGGGGGAAACAGTTAGCAGACTTTTCTGCTTAAGGTATGACTAGCCATATTTCTAACAAGACTGTGTAATGCTGGAAGGCTGTCATTTCCCCTCATGGGGACCGGTAAGCCATTTTCTTAGTCAAACAAACAGAATAAAGGGCTTATTATGGGCTAAAAAAACTGGTAGACATTTTTATGGGCTAAATCGATTGCTTTATTTGTGCATATTATTCAGATTTAGGTTAACAATTGGCATTTATAATCTTGGGGAACGCTTATAAAACGGCAGGCACTGTATTGGACACCTTTTTCAGTCAGGGGGCCTTTCTAGTCATAGACTGAGCCTCATTTTCGCGCCATTAATGCGCAGTTGTTTTTTGAGAGCAGGGCATGCAGATGCATGTGTGAGGATCTAAGAATCTCTGAAAAAGCTTTTAGAAGGCGTCATTTGGTATCGTATTCCCCTCAGGGCTTGGTTGGGTCTTAGCAAAGACTATAGCTGGGACTGTATAGGGGTTAAATTGAAAAACGGCTCAGGTTCCGTTATTTTAAGGGTTAAAGCTCTGAAATTTGGTGTGCAATACTTTTAAGGCTTTAAGACACTGTGGTGAAATTTTGGTAATTTTTGAACAATTCCTTCATACTTTTTCACATATTCAGTAATAAAGTGTTTTCTGTTTGAAATTTAAAGTGACAGTAACGGTTTTATTTTAAAACGTTTTTTGTGCTTTGTTGACAAGTTTAAGCCTGTTTAACATGTCTGTACCTTCAGATAAGCTATGTTCTATATGTATGAAAGCCAATGTGTCTCCCCATTTAAATTTATGTGATAATTGTGCCATAGCGTCCAAACAAAGTAAGGACAGTACTGCCACAGATAATGATATTGCCCAAGATGATTCCTCAAATGAGGGGAGTAAACATGATACTACATCATCTCCTACTGTGTCTACACCAGTTTTGCCCATGCAGGAGGCCCCTAGTACATCTAGTGCGCCAATACTTATTACCATGCAACAATTAACGGCTGTAATGGATAACTCCATAGCAAATCTTTTATCCAAAATGCCTACTTATCAGAGAAAGCGCGATTGCTCTGTTTTAAACACTGAAGAGCAAGAGGACGCTGATGATAATTGTTCTGTCATACCCTCACACCAATCTGAAGGGGCCATGAGGGAGGTTTTGTCTGATGGAGAAATTTCAGATTCAGGAAAAATTTCTCATCAAGCTGAACCTGATGTTGTGACATTTAAATTTAAATTAGAACATCTCCGCGCACTGCTTAAGGAGGTGTTATCTACTCTGGATGATTGTGACAATTTGGTCATTCCAGAGAAATTATGCAAGATGGACAGGTTCCTAGAGGTTCCGGTGCCCCCCGACGCTTTTCCTATACCCAAGCGGGTGGCGGACATAGTAAATAAGGAGTGGGAAAAGCCCGGCATACCTTTTGTTCCTCCCCCAATATTTAAGAAATTATTTCCTATGGTCGACCCCAGAAAGGACTTATGGCAGACAGTCCCCAAGGTCAAGGGGGCAGTTTCTACTCTAAACAAACGCACTACTATTCCTATCGAAGATAGTTGTGCTTTCAAAGATCCTATGGATAAAAAATTGGAAGGTTTGCTTAAAAAGGTTTTTGTACAGCAAGGCTACCTTCTACAACCAATTTCATGCATTGTTCCTGTCACTACGGCAGCGTGGTTCTGGTTCGAGGAACTAGAAAAGTCGCTCAGTAGAGAAACTCCATATGAGGAGGTTATGGACAGAGTTCACGCACTTAAATTGGCTAACTCTTTTATTTTAGATGCCGCTTTGCAATTAGCAAGATTAGCGGCGAAAAATTCAGGGTTTGCTATAGTGGCGCGCAGAGCGCTTTGGCTAAAGTCTTGGTCAGCGGATGTGTCATCCAAGACAAAATTGCTTAACATCCCTTTCAAAGGTAAAACTTTATTTGGACCTGATTTGAAAGTTATTATTTTAGACATCACTGGGGGAAAGGGCCACGCCCTTCCACAGGATAGGTCTTTTAAGGCTAAAAATAAGCCTAATTTTCGTCCCTTTCGCAGAAATGGACCAGCCTCTAATTCTGCATCCTCTAAGCAAGAGGGTAATGCCTCACAACCCAAACCAGCCTGGAAACCAATGCAAGGCTGGAACAAGGGTAAGCAGGCCAAGAAGCCTGCCACTGCTAACAAAACAGCATGAAGGAGTAGCCCCCGATCCGGGACCGGATCTGGTGGGGGGCAGACTCTCTCTCTTTGCTCAGGCTTGGGCAAGAGATGTTCAGGATCCTTGGGCGCTAGAAATAGTTTCTCAAGGTTATCTCCTGGAATTCAAGGAACTACCCCCAAGGGGAAGGTTCCACAAGTCTCACTTATCCTCAAACCAAATAAAGAGACAGGCATTCTTACATTGTGTAGAAGACCTGTTAAAGATGGGAGTGATACACCCAGTTCCAATAAAGGAACAAGGAATGGGATTTTATTCCAATCTGTTCGTAGTTCCCAAAAAAGAGGGAACGTTCAGACAAATTTTGGATTTGAAGATCCTAAACAAATTTCTCAGGGTACCATCGTTCAAAATGGAAACTATTCGAACGATTCTACCCACCATCCAGGAAAGTCAATTTATGACTACCGTGGATCTAAAGGATGCGTACCTACATATTACTATCCACAAAGAACATCATCAGTTCCTAAGGTTCGCTTTTCTGGACAAACATTACCAGTTTGTGGCTCTCCCATTCGGATTAGCCACTGCTCCAAGGATTTTCACAAAGGTGCTAGGGTCCCTTCTAGCGGATCTAAGACCAAGGGGCATTGCAGTAGTACCTTACTTGGACGACATTCTAATACAAGCGTCGTCCCTGTCAAAAGCAAAGGCTCATACGGACATCGTTCTAGCCTTTCTCACATCTCACGGATGGAAGGTGAACAAAGAAAAGAGTTCTCTGTCCCCGTCAACAAGAGTTCCCTTCTTGGGAACAATAATAGATTCCTTAGAAATGAGGATTTTTCTGACAGAGGTCAGAAAATGAAAACTTCTAAGCTCTTGTCAAGTGCTTCATTCTGTTCCTTGTCCTTCCATAGCGCAGTGCATGGAAGTAGTAGGATTGATGGTTGCAACAATGGACATAGTTCCTTTTGCACGAATTCATCTAAGACCATTACAACTGTGCATGCTCAAACAGTGGAATGGGGATTATACAGACTTGTCTCCAATGATTCAAGTAGATCAAAAGACCAGAGATTCACTCCGTTGGTGGCTGACCCTGGACCATCTGTCCCAGGGAATGAGCTTCCGCAGGCCAGAGTGGGTCATTGTCACGACCGACGCCAGTCTAGTGGGCTGGGGTGCGGTCTGGGAATCCCTGAAAGCTCAGGGTCTATGGTTTCGGGAAGAGTCTCTTCTCCCGATAAACATTCTGGAACTGAGAGCGATATTCAATGCTCTCAGAGCTTGGCCTCAACTAGCAAAGGCCAAATTCATAAGGTTCCAATCAGACAACTTGACGACTGTTGCTTATATCAATCATCAGGGGGGAACAAAGAGTTCCCTGGCGATGAAAGAAGTGACCAAAATAATTCAATGGGCGGAGGATCACTCCTGCCACTTGTCTGCGATCCACATCCCAGGAGTGGAAAATTGGGAAGCGGATTTTCTGAGTCGTCAGACATTTCATCCGGGGGAGTGGGAACTCCATCCGGAAATCTTTGCCCAAATAACTCAATTATGGGGCATTCCAGACATGGATCTAATGGCGTCTCGTCAGAACTTCAAGGTTCCTTGCTACGGGTCCAGATCCAGGGATCCCAAGGCGACTCTAGTAGATGCACTAGTAGCACCTTGGACTTTCAACCTAGCTTACGTATTCCCACCGTTTCCTCTCATTCCCAGGCTGGTAGCCAGGATCAATCAGGAGAGGGCCTCGGTGATCTTGATAGCTCCTGCGTGGCCACGCAGGACTTGGTATGCAGACCTGGTGAATATGTCATCGGCTCCACCATGGAAGCTACCTTTGAGACAGGACCTTCTTGTTCAGGGTCCATTCGAACATCCAAATCTGGTCTCCCTCCAACTGACGGCTTGGAGATTGAACGCTTGATTCTATCAAAGCGTGGGTTTTCAGATTCGGTGATAGATACTCTGGTTCAGGCCAGAAAACCTGTAACTAGAAAAATTTACCATAAAATATGGAAAAAATATATCTGTTGGTGTGAATCCAAAGGATTCCCATGGAATAAGATAAAAATTCCTAAGATTCTCTCCTTTCTACAAGAAGGTTTGGAGAAAGGATTATCTGCAAGTTCTCTAAAGGGACAGATCTCTGCTTTATCTGTCTTACTACACAAAAGACTGGCAGCTGTGCCAGATGTTCAAGCATTTGTTCAGGCTCTGGTTAGGATCAAGCCTGTTTACAGACCTTTGACTCCTCCCTGGAGTCTAAATCTAGTTCTTTCAGTTCTTCAAGGGGTTCCGTTTGAACCTTTACATGCCATAGATATTAAGTTAATATCTTGGAAAGTTTTGTTTTTGGTTGCAATTTCTTCTGCTAGAAGAGTTTCAGAGTTATCTGCTCTGCAGTGTTCTCCTCCTTATCTGGTGTTCCATGCAGATAAGGTGGTTTTGCGTACTAAGCCTGGTTTTCTTCCTAAAGTTGTTTCTAACAAAAATATTAACCAGGAGATAGTTGTACCTTCTTTGTTTCCGAATCCAGTTTCAAAGAAGGAATGTTTGTTACACAATTTGGACGTTGTCCGTGCTCTAAAGTTCTATTTAGAGGCTACTAAAGATTTCAGACAAACATCTTCCTTGTTTGTTGTTTATTCTGGTAAAAGGAGAGGTCAAAAAGCGACTTCTACCTCTCTTTCCTTTTGGCTTAAAAGCATTATCCGATTGGCTTATGAGACTGCCGGACGGCAGCCTCCTGAAAGAATCACAGCTCACTCCACTAGGGCTGTGGCTTCCACATGGGCCTTCAAGAACGAGGCTTCTGTTGACCAGATATGTAAGGCAGCGACTTGGTCTTCACTGCACACTTTTGCCAAATTTTACAAATTTGATACTTTTGCTTCTTCGGAGGCTATTTTTGGGAGAAAGGTTTTGCAAGCTGTGGTGCCTTCCGTTTAGGTAACCTGATTTGCTCCCTCCCTTCATCCGTGTCCTAAAGCTTTGGTATTGGTTCCCACAAGTAAGGATGACGCCATGGACCGGACACACCAATGTTGGAGAAAACAGAATTTATGGTTACCTGATAAATTACTTTCTCCAACGGTGTGTCCGGTCCACGGCCCGCCCTGGTTTTTTAATCAGGTCTGATGAATTATTTTCTCTAACTACAGTCACCACGGTACCATATGGTTTCTCCTATATATATTTCCTCCTGTCCATCGGTCGAATGACTGGGGTGGGCGGAGCCTAGGAGGGACTATATGGCCAGCTTTGCTGGGACTCTTTGCCATTTCCTGTTGGGGAAGAGAATATCCCACAAGTAAGGATGACGCCGTGGACCGGACACACCGTTGGAGAAAGTAATTTATCAGGTAAGCATAAATTCTGTTTTTTAAGTAAACTGTCCTTTTAAGTCCAAACTTTATTATCCTATATTGATCATCAGTTTACCTTCCGAGGACACCAAACTTCAGTATTTTATATCTATACTTTTCAGTAACAATTGATAATTGAAAATCAGAAGTTACATTTTATTACTATGCATCATCCTGCAGTTTATATAGAACATGAGTATGTATAAAATATCTAACAATACACATATTAGATACATTAAAGATTCCACAAAATTCTGATTTCCCAGAATGGTGGCGTGTCTCATATTGACAATGCACGTTCATAACCCTATTCAAACTCACTCAGCATAGAAAACAATATTTAAAAAAAAAAACATTTTTATTAGTTCAGAAAAACTTGTTGGCAGCAGGTAGACACAGGACCACTCATTTGGAAGAGCGGGAATGACTCATTGTTTATGTGGTGTGGGGGGCAACATAGGGGAAACCCCACCCCCCTGATGTTGGCCATTTGCTTATGGTTCTAATAGGTGATCACTGTTGTTCATATAGTGGTCTTTGTATAACCACCTAAACATGTGAACCCTCCATTGAAAGAGTAGCTTCTTTTTAAAAAAAGGGGTCACTTTGCACATTGCAGTGCTTAATCTGGGGTGTCAGGGTCCATTTTGCAGTCCAGAGAATCGTAAAAAAGTTTGACATTTCTTTGGTAATCATCTGCTACCTAAAAGGACATGAGATCCCCCATTTGAATCCCCCTTCATGTGAGGGGTATTGTGTGTTTATATATGTTGTATGTTATCTTTAGGACATAGGTATATACCATTCCCTCACTCTTATGCTGGCATATGCTTTTAACCCTTTATGTCAAAAGGACATATATATATACATTATGAGGTACTTTGCCTATTGTATTACAATATATATATATATATTTATATATATATATATATATATATATATATATATACATACGTCGGAGCTGCAGGAAGCTCCAGCAGTCTAGGCTGTAAAGTTACAGCCAAGAGATGAAGTTCCTGAGCTCTAGGCATCTGCCTGCATATGTCATATATTATGCTCCGGTTCCATATGTAGGCAGATGCCAGATCGTTACAGATGGTGACACTGTGTGTGTCACCTTCTGTAACAATCATCTGCTGGTTACGGCGGGAGGTGTGGGAGGTAAACCAGGAGAGGGTGGGTGGTCCAGCAATGGAGGGGGGATGGAGAAGGGAGGGGCAGGGAGTGGGATGGCCCTATACTGCCAGAAAAATAAAGGGAAAGGGAGGGATGGAAGCTACACTACAGAAAAAAGGTGGGGAGCCCTAGACAACAATCCCCGGAGGGGGGACCACTACTCTACAGAAAATGTTATAAAAAAAAAAAAATGATTTACGTATTTTAAAAAAAACATATTTTATAGGTACTGGCAGACATCTGCCAGTACTAAAGATGGCCACAAGTAGTGGGAAGGGTAGGGTTAGAGAGCTATTTGGGGGGATCAGAGAGGTGGGGGGATTGAGGAGGATCACTACACAGAAGAAAAAATAAATAATAATAAAATAACAATAATAATAATAATAAAAAATGCATACTGGCAAACGGTCTGTCAGTACCTAAGATTGTGGTGACCAGTGGGGGGTGAGGGAGGGAAGAGAGTTGTTTGGGAGGGATCAGGTAGGGATCAAGGGGTGGGAGGGTAATCTATACACTAAAGCGCAATTAGCGGCCTTCTAATTACCAAAATGCAATGGCACAGCAATATATGTCTGCAATTTCTGAAGAAAGGGGATCCCAGAAAAGCTTTTACAATAATTTGTGCCATGATTGAAAAAATTGTATGTAAACAATTTCAGTGAGAAACCCAAAGTTTGTGAAAAAGTAAATTTTTTTATATGATCACATTTGGCGGTGAAATGGTAGCATGAAATATACCAAAATGGGCCTAGATCACTGGTTTTAAAACCTGTACTCAGGCGTCCGCAAAAGGCCAGGTTTTCAGGATTACCTTGGATGAGAGCAGGTAAAATAACCATGTTCACTAATCAGCTGATTATTTCCCCTGTGCTCCAGTTCAGATATATTCAAAATCTGGCCTGTTAGGGAGACTTGAGGACAGCTTTTAAAACCAGTGGCCTAGATCAATAACTTGGATTGTCTACTTAAAAATATATATAGTTTTGACAGGTAAATAAAAAAACAAGGCTCTATGTCTTTTTAAATAGAGTGATAGCAAAAAAAAAAAATCTCCGGTATTTTGAGCAAGTTCTTCTCTGAAAGTCCCGGTAGTGAAGGGTTTAAGATAGGGAGATTTCAAATAATCACTGGCAACCTGGCCTCTGCTGATGAAAGTGTTACTTCTAGTTCCAACCCCAAACCTTCAGAGCTATGGATTGGCAATAGTTTATTTGGTGTGTAGTACACTACCCATTACCTCTGGATATGATGTGCCTTTGAGTGAAAATTTCTGCCTCTTATGGGTTGGGGTGGTACCACGGGATATCTGTATCCTTGCCTTACTCTGCTCTACTTCATCTACAGCTATAGAGACTCCATCATTAAAATGTTTCCTTGGTGTGTACTACACTACCCATCACTTTACATTCAACTGGATTTGATGTTTGATGTTACATTTAAAGTTGACAATATCGTACTGGTTGCAAATCTGGTTAGCTCTTTAGAGATTGGTTGCAGGTTACTTGTCAAAACTTGCTAAGAGAAGCACATCACTGTTTACTTAAACCATTCCACACCTGGCTATGGGTAACACATCTGGGTGGTTGTATCCTTGGTTCTCTTTTATATTTTGGTAACACCTATTGGTGCGCAACATCTCTTTCTACATTATGCCCATCTGCTCTGGCTAGGCCTGGTGCATTCTGTGTAGAAGATGGCCATAAGGTGTCGGAGCATGGACCTCCCTCGCTAAGAGATGGATTACTGTTGTTTACTGCTTTAGAGACTACATCTATAATTTTTATGTAAGAATGATGCCTTCTAATAGACATTATCTCAAATTTTCAGACTGGGGCCATGCTTCTAGCTTCCTTTGCTTCATTAATTTCATCTGGGTGTGATGTGCCTTTGTGGGAAAATTCCTGCCTCTTTTAGGTTGGGGTGGTACCACAGGATATCTGTATCCTTGCCTTACTTAGCTCTACTTCATCTACTGCTATAGAGGCTCCATCATCAAAATGTTTCCTCTACTGTGGATACCCACTGGTCAGATGGCTAGTAACTTGGGATTCTGGATATTTGTGTTGTAGCTCTTGTACTAAACTCTAGAATCACTATAGTGTGTGGCTACCCGCAAGGAACACACATACTGTCTGTCTATCTTGCCACCATAAACAATGAAGGTCTGTTACAGAAAGATTTTAACTTTGCCTAAAATATCTGCTGGTAGTATAACTAAGAACCCCTTAGGGATTATTGGGGCCCTCCATTTAGACAAGATAGCTTTTTTCAACAATATATATCTTTGGTAAGCTATTAGCCCACTTTTAACCTTAAGAACTAACAATGGCAATTTAACTCCATGAGTCCTAGATGCAGAATAGCTTTAAAAAGAACTATTTCCAAGTTACCAGCAAAATTGCCATCATAATCCTCAGAGAAGGTTCCAAGTGACAGTGCAATTGCAAACAGAAAATTATTCCTCCTGGTTAGATTAATCAGAACTTAAGTAATGGAATATAGATTGAGCGCCTAGAGACCAATGCACCTAAAGCTCTGAGCAAAGGCTATCTAGCTAGCCCGCGAAAAGATAATGGTAAGGGTGTATGTTTAGAGCACCACAATTAGGGCCAGGTGACTGAGAACTCGAATAATGTAGAGTGTCTGAATACTATGAAATGTGATTTGGCAGTCGAGAAGTTTAATTATAAAATGATACAGTCATTAAAAATTGTGGATCCGCAATATACAATAAACAAATAAAAATATAAAACAATTGTAGTAAGTTGAAGTGAAATTGTATTCACTTAGTCCAAATAGTGGAACTTGACCTTGTGTTGAATATATCTGATGAATCAATTAGAGTTCCTTAATAAATGTGCTAAAAAGTGCTGATGTGCAATGGTGGTGATGTGAAATGAAATGTAAAACTTTGTGCTGGGTAGGATCAAGTTATATGTTGAGTTGTGATATTATAAAGATAATACAATATTGATAGCAATGTTATAATCTATAATCAAGAAACATGCACAAATCCAACTCTAGCTGGTCCTCTGTGTAGAATTTCAGCTATATGTTAGCTGTGACTTAGTAAGCTTGAGCTTTTATGTTCCAGCTGTGGCTGAATATTGTGTTCCAAAGGGGTTGCGTAAGGGAAAAAAAGAGGTAAAAAAAATGCGATCACCCAAAGGGTGTGGAGGTGATGCCCAAATGTTAAAAATTAAACAAAATGGGGGTACCAAAGTGAAGGAAAAAAGTGGCCAATAAAAAATCAAGAAAAATATAAAAAAGGTGAAAAATTGTCAGTAAAAAATAGTCAGTGAAAAATATAACTGAAAATATATATCAATTGAGTGTCACAAAAAATACAAAAATGTATAAAAAAGTATAAAAAGAGTCAGTTGAGAATCCAGTGATGCAATACAGTTAATGGAACAATTGAAAAACGGCTTAATTTCTTGGTGGTGAGAATCCTTCCTATTTCCTGGTGGTGAGAAACCCAGCAGTGGATCCTAGTGGTCTCTCAGTGAGTGACTTTTGGTTTCTTGTTTCCTAATGGTGAGAAACCTTCCTATTCCTGGTGGCGAGAATCCCTGCAATGCATCCTATTGGTCTCTCAGTCAATGGCTTCAATGTCCTGTCAAAATGAATATTGATAGTGTAGATTGTACAGATGTTTGTATTGGATTGAAAGTTTGCTTACCAGATGCTAGTCAACGCGTTTCGGCCTCCTCTAGGCCTTTCTCAAGACTAATGTCTATCTGTAGCTGGTGCCAATTTATAGTGGTCTCCTACACCACTTTGCATAATTAGGGGTGTGGTTAGAAACCAGAAGTTCGTCTCTGTATGAGATTCTGTATCTATTACTATTACAACCTTTTGTGGTGTCCTTTCTATATCTGTTTCCAGAGTCCATCTATATTTATATTTATGTGGGTTTCAGATGACATGGCTCAATATATTTATTACAATATAAATTTCAGCTATTGTCATTCCTCCGTTTTCATTGGATATGATGTCATATCTTGTTGTACTACTATTGGTTCCTGGTTTGTTAACCTGTGCCACGTGTGTTTAGTGTGATTTGTACGTCATTGGTTTAATCCTACATCTTATGTATACTTATTGGTGTAAGTTGTGGTTACTGCCCATGTTTGACAGTGGGTCATTTTATAATTCTCTTAGCTATATAATTTTAGTGTGACTATAAGGGCAAGTTTGAAAATCATACATAATAAACAAAATTGTTCTCTTTTTTCTGCTTTAATTCTCAGTCTTAGTGTCAAAGCCATTTAGGCGAATCGCACATTAAGTTCAATAATTTAATCAGAACTTAACACAAAATAATAGTTTGGGTTAATTTTTTTTTATACCATCTCTGATGCAAGTGTGTAAAGAGGCTATTTTTATCTATCAACGATGGAAAGAAAAACTGATGTCAAGCTTCCCTTATACTGTACCTGTATGTTACAGTTTTAAAATACACATAAAACTTAAAAAATAAAGAGAAGCGCTCAAAAGGCTAAAGACAAGGATTTTATTTGAGGCAAGAGAATATATATCCCTAGAAGTCAAAAGACACTGTGTCCAAAACAATATATGAAAGTATATATAAACATATGAGTGGATAAGTCTCAGACCTGCAAATATCCTAACACACCAGTATAATGTGAAAAACAAAGTTCCAGGAGAGCACTTATGACTGACAAATTAACGTTTGTAAGCATCCACAAGCTGAAGTAATGAGCGTAGCACACAAATTCCTAAAACATTCTCCCCACCAGACTTCAAGTCGTACCTGACCTCCAAGCAGATCACCAACAGCACTGGCTCATCATCCATGTGAACCGCAACTCCGGTGCGGGATTATATACTAGATGAGCCTCTGTTCCGCTGTATACACTGCAAGCGTGGTGTCGAGTATGTCGTCTGACGTCATCAAGGGGGCCTGTAATACCGGGGGGGGTGTGTGCGTGTGCTCCAATCAGCTCTGCTATCCAGTATCGTGTCTTCAGCT
Organism: Bombina bombina; assembly: GCF_027579735.1. Taxonomy (NCBI): domain Eukaryota; kingdom Metazoa; phylum Chordata; class Amphibia; order Anura; family Bombinatoridae; genus Bombina; species Bombina bombina. The sequence goes on along the minus strand of NC_069499.1, from coordinate 868,437,473 downwards.
CTCTCCGGACAGCAGGTGAAAGGCTTCCAACATCAGTGTAGAGGCTGCCGAGACTCCTTAGTTAAACCGGGCTCCAAGTAGCCCAATAGGAATATATCAAAAAATGAGGAAAAGAGTCTCTTTGTAGGTATAAAATCTTCAAGCTTTATTACAAAAATTGGGACAAAAATCCACTAGCACCAGCACAACAAAGAGGAGACAGCTGGCCCTACTAGTTTCGGCGTAGTGTCGTAATCTAAGACCTGCTGGATACTAAAACAGGAGGTGTTTAAAAGTAACACTCCACACAGTCATTGGTTACAGGTGAACATAAGTAAACACCCATTTAACCCATTAGACCAAAGAAGGTGCAAGAAAGAGGGAGGATACTTAAAAGGAGCAAATATATATACAATGGGACATGACATGTTAGGATAAGCTTAAATGCTACGTATATAAATTAAGAAAAAATCTTAAATACACAAAGTGGGGTAAATGACATTGAAAAATAATAAATAACATCAATAACAAAGGAATATGCATAATAATTAATGGTATACAAATTGATTAAATGAATAAACACATGAAAGACCAACAATTACATTTTGCATCAGAGTGCTAGATATTCAGAGTGAGATAATTAGTCTAATCATATATAATGCAAAACCTAAATAGTACCAAGTATTAGATATCGTAAAATGGCACTAATCCCATACAACATTATAGCTAGCCCAAAGTATCTAGAGCTAACACCAGTCCTATACAACACAAATAAAGTAATACATTTATGTATAGAAAGGACATAACAAATGCAATTGCAAATAGCTTTTCAGTCAAAGATACCTTGAACAAGAGACAATGAAACAAGGGACAGATAACCAGATGCTGTAGCATCATAATATGATTAAGTAATCAGTAACTCGATTGTAATGATACACTAAGCCCTATATGTCAACTGATACAATAGAAGTACAATAAGGGAAGCAGATATACAGGGAGTGCAGAATTATTAGGCAAATGAGTATTTTGACCACATCATCCTCTTTATGCATGTTGTCTTACTCCAAGCTGTATAGGCTCGAAAGCCTACTACCAATTAAGCATATTAGGTGATGTGCATCTCTGTAATGAGAAGGGGTGTGGTCTAATGACATCAACACCCTATATCAGGTGTGCATAATTATTAGGCAACTTCCTTTCCTTTGGCAAAATGGGTCAAAAGAAGTACTTGACAGGCTCAGAAAAGTCAAAAATAGTGAGATATCTTGCAGAGGGATGCAGCACTCTTAAAATTGCAAAGCTTCTGAAGCGTGATCATCGAACAATCAAGCGTTTCATTCAAAATAGTCAACAGGGTCGCAAGAAGCGTGTGGAAAAACCAGGGCGCAAAATAACTGCCCATGAACTGAGAAAAGTCAAGCGTGCAGCTGCCAAGATGCCACTTGCCACCAGTTTGGCCATATTTCAGAGCTGCAACATCACTGGAGTGCCCAAAAGCACAAGGTGTGCAATACTCAGAGACATGGCCAAGGTAAGAAAGGCTGAAAGACGACCACCACTGAACAAGACACACAAGCTGAAACGTCAAGACTGGGCCAAGAAATATCTCAAGACTGATTTTTCTAAGGTTTTATGGACTGATGAAATGAGAGTGAGTCTTGATGGGCCAGATGGATGGGCCCGTGGCTGGATTGGTAAAGGGCAGAGAGCTCCAGTCCGACTCAGACGCCAGCAAGGTGGAGGTGGAGTACTGGTTTGGGCTGGTATCATCAAAGATGAGCTTGTGGGGCCTTTTCGGGTTGAGGATGGAGTCAAGCTCAACTCCCAGTCCTACTGCCAGTTTCTGGAAGAAACCTTCTTCAAGCAGTGGTACAGGAAGAAGTCTGCATCCTTCAAGAAAAACATGATTTTCATGCAGGACAATGCTCCATCACACGCGTCCAAGTACTCCACAGCGTGGCTGGCAAGAAAGGGTATAAAAGAAGAAAATCTAATGACATGGCCTCCTTGTTCACCTGATCTGAACCCCATTGAGAACCTGTGGTCCATCATCAAATGTGAGATTTACAAGGAGGGAAAACAGTACACCTCTCTGAACAGTGTCTGGGAGGCTGTGGTTGCTGCTGCACGCAATGTTGATGGTGAACAGATCAAAACACTGACAGAATCCATGGATGGCAGGCTTTTGAGTGTCCTTGCAAAGAAAGGTGGCTATATTGGTCACTGATTTTTTTTTGTTTTGTTTTTGAATGTCAGAAATGTATATTCGTGAATGTTGAGATGTTATATAGGTTTCACTGGTAAAAATAAATAATTGAAATGGATATATATTTGTTTTTTGTTAAGTTGCCTAATAATTATGCACAGTAATAGTCACCTGCACACACAGATATCCCCCTAAAATAGCTAAAACTAAAAACAACCTAAAAACTACTTCCAAAAATATTCAGCTTTGATATTAATGAGTTTTTTGGTTTCATTGAGAACATGGTTGTTGTTCAATAATAAAATAAATCCTCAAAAATACAACTTGCCTAATGATTCTGCACTCCCTGTATATAGATAACAAACTGCATATCCAACCTTGAATAATATTCCAGTGAACATTGAAATAGTTAGCATATAGTGTCCAGTCTATACAGAACACCTATTAGACAAACAAATATAGCTAACTGGTCAATACACCTATCTGAGTATAGCAAAAATGAAATCTAATAAGCAAATATGAAAGATGAGATTATATTAATTTAACACCAATGGTTGATGAGGTCGAACTCAGAGTTGAAGCCATTAGGAGTCTGGGTACAGAGCTTGAAAATCCAAAAAGCTTCTTGGCGTGCTAAAATAGCATTCTTATTGCCACCCCTTGGAGGTCTCCTAATGGCTTCAACTGCTCGCCACTTAAATGACCTAACATCACCCCTATGAATTTCAATAAAGTGTCTGGATAATTCAGAACAGGTCTTCTCATTCTTGATATAACCTAAGTGTTCACGTATTTGTGTACGAACATCTCTAGTCGTCATACCAATGTATTGGAGATGATGATCAGTACATTTAATAAGATAAATAACGTAATGAGTGGAGCATTTAATGCAGCCACTAGTCTCATAAGTTTTATTGGTAACACATGAATAAAATATCTTTCCCTCAGTGAGATAGTCACAAGCTTTGCACCTTGATACTCCACACTTATAGGTGCCATTAACTGACAACCAAGTCGTGCTCCTCTGCTTTTGAGGTAAATGACTGGGGGAAATAATATTACCCAATGTTTTCTTCCTAGAGTTTTCCACAATGGTTTTCAATTGTTTGTCCCCATACAAAATGGGAAAATACTTTCTGAGAATATTACAAACCTCATAGTAATCTGATGAGTACTGTGTAATAAAGTGTGTACGTTTGTCAGTTGCTTTTGGGGATTTACTCTGTAATGCATCCTCTCTTTTGGTATTGCTTACTTCATCTACAACATTATTGACTAATGTGTGACTGTAACCTCTCTCAAGTAACCTCTGTTTGATCTTGCGACTTTCATGTTTATAGTCAGAGTCTTTGTTACATATTCGGATGAGAGCTCTTACTATGTAGAAGGGTATTACCTGCTATAGGTTTCCGATATAATTTGGAGATAATAGTACCTGTGTCTACATCACCCACAAGGGTAACATCCAAAAAGTTAATTTCCAACTTGTGCCATTCATGTGTAAAATTAACTCCATTGTCACTTACATTCAGGTAATCTATGAATTCACTAGCCATTGAATCATCAGAGGACCAGATGATTAACAAATCATCAATAAAATGCTTGTACAGCTGAATATATTTAACATAAGGATTTCTATCTGCATAAACAAAGTTGATCTCGAGCCACCACATGAAAATATTTGCATATGAGGGGGCAAACTTTGCCCCCATGGTGGTGCCCTGTTTTTGCAGGTAGAAAACCCCCTCAAACACAAAATAATTATGTTTGAGTAAAAAAAGAGTGATTCTGATGATAAATTCAATGGTAGTGTCATTCATAGAATAAAAGACCTACAAAAAATGTCTGATAGCCTGAATACCAAGATCATGGGGTATACTTGAGTATAAGGATACCACATCAACTGTGAGCCAGCTCATAGTTGAAGTCCAAACAATTCCATCCAAAAGTTTGAGTACCTGTGTGGTATCCATAATGTAGCTATGTAAAGATGACACAATAGGTTGTAAGATGGCATCCAACCATTCGGATAGTGGCTCAAACAAGGAGCCAATACCCGAAACAATTGGGCGCCCCTTAACATTTAAGACACTTTTATGAACTTTGGGTAGGTGGTGGAAAATAGGGACCACTGGATAATCCACAAATAGATTCTTGACAGTATCATTGTCCAGTAGGCCCAAATACCTTCCGTCATCCAATAAATTCAAAAGTTCCTTTTGAAATCTGACAGTGGGATCATTGAACAAAATAGTATAGGTTGCTGAGTCATCAAGTTGTCTTTTCGCTTCAGAGATGTACATGTCTTTATCTAGAAGAACTACACTCCCACTCTTGTCAGAATTTCTGATAACCAAAGATTGGTCATTCTTAAGGGCACTAAGAGCCTTTTTTTCCCTTAGTGACAAGTTGTGGTTGCCAGGTCTTCTAGAGTGGTACAATGTAGGGAGATCTTCAACTACCCTCTTACGGTACAGTTCCAGTGCCTTCCCTCTACTCTGTAGGGGATAAAATTTAGATGCTTGCTTGCACTTAGGTAAAGTGTCAGGCATTGAATCAATAGACATATTGGATTCAGCTTGTAAACTCTCTAGTACAGTGATATCATAAACATCTTGAAAATCACTAAGACTGGGGGTGGAACCAGGAAAATGTATCATAGGGTTAATATTATCATCAGGGTTAATATTACCAACTGGTTCATAAACTTGGTTGTTATCACTTGCTAGAAAATGTTTTTGCAAGGTAAGTTTTCTAATGAATTTGTTTACATTGACTATTGTGCCAAACAGATTGAAGCCACTGCTAGGGCAAAAGCCCAAACCATAGTTTAACACCTTGATTTCCATAGGCGTAAGTGTATGTGAGGATAGATTAATGACACTGCCTAAACTGGCCGTTTTATCTCTCTTAGGGAGTATCTATGTTTGCTCACAAGCTCTGTCCCTCCCCCTGTTGGTTGTTTCAGGACAGACCTAAAAACCTGACTACTTGCAGTGTTAGGCCTATCTGACATAGCACTAGCACCTTCATCTCTGGTGTATATTTCACTGTGTATAGGAGTCTCACCTGATAAATTTGTTTTGTTTTTAGCTCCCTGAATTGACCCAGTGAGTGTGTTAGATATTATCATCTACAACCAATTGGTATGTTGGTATCTGTGGGTCAATAGGTGTAATCTGAGTGTTAATATCTGATGTGACTTCATTTTCAGAACCTGAATTATCCTCACCAGATGTAGATGCCAAAAAGGATGATTGTTCATCATCAGTAGTGTCTAAATCTGCAAAACTGACCTTCTTCTTGTTTTTATTTTTATTTTTATTGTTGTTTTTCTTATGATTACGAGGAATACCACTTGATTCATCACTCCCTGAAGCTTCTCTGACTTCTAAATTATTTGTCATCATGTTGTTAGATTTGTTTTTGTTTTTTTCTATTGGAATTTCTACCTCTAAACCTGGCCTGTTTTTGCCCTTACTCTCTTGGTAGTCCCTTTGGTCCCGCAAAAAATTTGTGTGTTTGGTTGAAATAAGTGTTCTCCTATTATTTTCAACTACTTCAGCTAGCAATTTATCAAAGCTGCTATACTCCTATAGCTCCCTATATTAAGAAAGATCACTTTGTAATTTGATTATGTCATTTCTCACTAGTTGGAGTTGAGTTGATTTATATTTAACAAGTAAAACCATTAACATAAGGGAACATTCGGATAACACATCATTCCATTCAATGATAAAATCACTATCAGTAATCAAAAAATTAGGACATTTCTTAACCCTCAAGCCTCTGGGGATCATTTTAAGATCCAAATAATTATTAATAATCCATGTGTCCAATTTGAGACGTATCTCTTTTAATCTCAGAATTTCCAGGCTGTAAAACATGTCACCCAGTTTATATCTCCAGATTCATTAATAAAGAAATCCTCCAACTCCAGCCCTTCCAGATCACAGTCACTAGGGGGTAGCAATGAATAAAACTGTGTATTTGTATGTGCTTCCATTATGGATGTGGAGTCAATCACACGAAAAAAGTTCAAGATTCAGTCCCTTGGGACCAATAACAGGAAAATGAGACATGAGGCAAGAGACTATGTATCCCTAAAGTCAAAAGACACTGTGTCCAAAACAATATATGAAAGTATATATAAACATATGAGTGGATAAGTCTCAGACCTGCAAATATCCTAACACACCAGTATAGTGTGAAAAACAAAGTTCCAGGAGAGCACTTATGATTGGCAAATTGTAATTGTTGGTTTTTCATGTGTTTATTCATTTAATCAATTTGTTTAACATTAATTATTATGGATATTCCTTTGTTATTGATGTCATTTATTTTTCAATGTCATTTACCCCACTTTGTGTATTTAAGATTTTTTCTTAATTTATATTCGTAGCATTTAAGCTTAACATAACATGTCATGTCCCATTGTATATATATTTGCTCCTTTTAAGTATCCTCCCTCTTTCTTGCACCTTCTTTGGTCTAATGGGTTAAATGGGTGTTTACTTATGTTCACCTGTAACCAATGACTGTGTGGAGTGTTACTTTTAAACACCTCCTGTTTTAGAATCCAGCAGGTCTTAGATTACGGCACTACGCCGAAACTAGTAGGGCCAGCTGTCTCCTCTTTGTTGTGCTGGTGCTAGTGGATTTTTATCCCAATTTTTGTAATAAAGCTTGAAGATTTTATACCTACAAAGAGACTCTTTTCCTCATTTTTTTATATATTCCTATTGGGCTACTTGGAGCCCGGTTTAACTAAGGAGTCTCGGCAGCCTCTACACTGATGTTGGAAGCCTTTCACCTGCTGTCCGGAGAGAGCTGAAGACACGATACTGGATAACGGAGCTGATTGGAGCACATGCACAACCCCCCGGTATTACAGGCCCCCTTGATGACGTCAGATGCCATACTCGACACCACACTTGCAGTGTATACAGCGGAACAGAGGCTCATCTAGTGTGTAATCCCGCACCGGAGCTGCGGTTCACCTGGATGATGAGCCAGTGCTGTTGGTGATCTGCTTGGAGGTCAGGTACGACTTGAAGTCTGGTGGGGAGAATGTTTTAGGAATTTGTGTGCTACGCTCATTAATTCAGCTTGTGGATGCTTACAAACGTTAATTTGCCAGTCATAAGTGCTCTCCTGGAACTTTGTTTTTCACACTATACTGGTGTGTTAGGATATTTGCAGGTCTGAGACTTATCCACTCATATGTTTATATATACTTTCATATATTGTTTTGGACACAGTGTCTTTTGACTTTAGGGATATATATTCTCTTGCCTCATTTCTCATTTTCCTTGATCCCTAAGTCTGGCATTGGTCCCAAGGGGCTGAATCTTGAACTTTTTTTGTGTGATTGACACCACATCCATAATGGAAGCACATACAAATACACAGTTTTATTCATTGCTACCCCCTAGTGACTGTGATCTGGAAGGGCTGGAGTTGGAGGATTTCTTTATTAATGAATCTGGAGATATAAACTGGGTGACATGTTTTACAGCCTGGAAATTCTGATATTAAAAGAGATACGTCTCAAATTGGACACATGGATTATTAATAAGTGTTTGGATCTTAAAATGATCCCCAGAGGCCCGAGGGTTAAGAAATTTCCTATTTTTTTATTACTGATAGTGATTTTATCAATGAATGGAATGATGTGTTATCTGAATGTTCCCTTAGGTTAATGGTTTTACTTGTTAAATATAAATCAACTCAACTCCAACTAGTGAGAAATGACATAATCAAATTACAAAGTGATCTTTCTAAATATAGGGAGCTACAGGAGTATAGCAGCTTTGATAAATTGCTAGCTGAAGTAGTTGAAATAATAGGAGAACACTTATTTCAACCAAACACACAAAATTTTTGTGGGACCAAAGGGACTACCAAGAGGGTAAGGTCTTCATTTGGCAAAAACAGGCCAGGTTTAGAGGTAGAAATTCCAATAGAAAAAACAAAAACAAATCTAACAACATGATGACAAATAATTTAGAAGTCAGTGAAGCTTCAGGGAGTGATGAATCAAGTGGCATTCCTCGTAAACATAAGAAAAACAACAATAAAAATAAAAATAAAATCAAGAAGAAGGTCAGTTTTGCAGATTTAGACACTACTGATGATGAACAATCATCCTTTTTGGCATCTACATCTGGTGAGGATAATTCGGGTTCTGAAAATGAAGTCACATCAGATATTAACACCCAGATTACACCTATTGACCCACAGATACCAACATACCAATTGGTTGTAGATGATAATATATCTAACACACTCACTGGGGGAATTCAGGGAGCTAAACCCAAAACATCTAAAAATTTAACAGGTGAGACTCCTATACACAGTGAAATATACACCAGAGATGAAGGTGCTAGTGCTATGTCAGGTAGGCCTAACACTGCAAGTAGTCAGGTTTTTCGGTCTGTGCTGAAACAGAGAGGGACAGAGCTTGTGAGCAAACACAGATACTCACTAAGAGAGATAAAACGGCCGGTTTAGGCAGTGTCATCAATCTATCCTCACATACACTTACGCCTATGGAAATCAAGGTGTTAAACTATGGTTTGGGTTTTTGCCCTAACAGTGGCTTCAATCTGTTTGGCACAATAGTCGATGTAAACAAATTCATTAGAAAACTTACCTTGCAAAAACATTGTCTAGCAAGTGATAACAACCAAGTTTATGAACCAGTTGGTAATATTAACCCTGATGATAATATTAACCCTATGATACATTTTCCTGGTTCCACCCCCAGTCTTAATGATTTTCAAGATGTTTATGATATCACTGTACTAGAGAGTTTACAAGCTGAATCAAATATGTCTATTGATTCAATGCCTGACACTTTACCTAAGTTCAAGCAAGCATCTAAATTTTATCCCCTACAGAGTAGAGAGAAGTCACTGGAACTGTACCATAAGAGGGTAGTTGAAGATCTCACTACATTGTACCACTCTAGAAGACCTGGCAACCACAACTTGTCACTAAGGGAAAAAGAGTCTCTTAGTGCCCTTAAGAATGACCAATCTTTGGTTATCAGAAATTCTGACAAGGGTGGGAGCGTAGTTCTTCTAGATAAAGACATATACATTTCTGAAGCGAAAAGACAACTTGATGACTCAGCAACCTATACTATTTTGTCCAATGATCCCACTGTCAGATTTCAAAAGGAACTTTTGAACTTATTGGATGATGGAAGGTATTTGGGCCTACTGGACGATGATACTGTCAAGTATTTATTTGTGGATTATCCAGTGGTCCCTATTTTCCACCACCTACCCAAAGTTCATAAAAGTGTCTTAAATGTTAAGGGGCGCCCAATTGTTTCAGGTATTGGCTCCTTGTTAGAGCCACTATCCGAATGGTTGGATGCCATCTTACAACCTATTGTGTCATCTTTACATAACTACATTAGGGATACCACACATGTACTCAAACTTTTGGATGGAATTGTTTGGACCTCAACTATGAGCTGGCTCACAGTTGATGTGGTATCCTTATACTCAAGTGTACCCCATGATCTTGGTATTCAGGCAATCAGACATTTTTGTAGGTCTTTTATTCTATGAATGACACTACCATTGAATTTATCATCAGAGTCACTCTTTTTTTACTCAAACATAATTATTTTGTGTTTGATGGGGTTTTCTACCTGCAAAAACAGGGCACCACCATGGGGGCAAAGTTTGCCCCCTCATATGCAAATATTTTCATGTGGTGGCTTGAGATCAACTTTGTTTATGCAGATAGAAATCCTTATGTTAAATATATTCAGCTGTACAAGCGTTTCATTGATGATTTGTTAATCATCTAGTCCTCTGATGATTCAATGGCTAGTGAATTCATAGATTGCCTGAATGTAAGTGACAATGAAGTTAATTTTACACATGAATGGCACAAGTTGGAAATTAACTTTTTGGATGTTACCCTTGTGGGTGATGTAGACACAGGTACTATTATCTCCAAATTATATCGGAAACCTATAGCAGGTAATACCCTTCTACATAGTAAGAGCTCTCATCCGAAACACGTCTTTAAGGGCATTGCAAAAGGACAATTGCTTAGGAGAATATGTAACAAAGACTCTGACTATAAACATGAAAGTCACGAGATCAAACAGAGGTTACTTGAGAGAGGTTACAGTCACACATTAGTCAATAATGTTGTAGATGAAGTAAGCAATACCAAAAGAGAGGATGCATTACAGAGTAAATCCCCAAAAGCAACTGACAAACGTACACACTTTATTACACAGTACTCGTCAGATTACTATGAGGTTTGTAATATTCTCAGAAAGTATTTTCACATTTTGTATGGGGACAAACAATTGAAAACCATTGTGGAAAAAGGTTTCAAGTGTGTATATTCTAGGAACAAAACATTGGGTAATATTCTTTCCCCCAGTCAGTTACCTCAAAAGCAGAAGACCACGACTTGGTTGTCAGTTAATGGCACCTATAAGTGGGGAGTATCAAGGTGCAAAGCTTGTGACACTATCTCACTGAGGGAAAGATATTTTATTCATGTGTTACCAATAAAACTTATGAGACTAGTGACTGCATTAAATGCTCCACTCATTACGTTATTTATCTCATTGAATGTACTGATCATCATCTCCAATACATTGGTATGACGACTAGAGATGTTCGTACACAAATACGTGAACACTTAGGTTATATCAAGAATGAGAAGACCTGTTCTGAATTATCCAGACACTTTATTGAAATTCATAGGGGTGATGTTAGGTCATTTAAGTGGCGAGCAGTTGAAGCCATTAGGAGACCTCCAAGGGGTGGCAATAAGAATGCTATTTTAGCACGCCAAGAAGCTTTTTGGATTTTCAAGCTCTGTACCCAGACTCCTAATGGCTTCAACTCTGAGTTCGACCTCATCAACCATTGGTGTTAAATTAATATAATCTCATCTTTCATATTTGCTTATTAGATTTCATTTTTGCTATACTCAGATAGGTGTATTGACCAGTTAGCTATATTTGTTTGTCTAATAGGTGTTCTGTATAGACTGGACACTATATGCTAACTATTTCAATGTTTACTGGAATATTATTCAAGGTTGGATATGCAGTTTGTTATCTATATATATCTGCTTCCCTTATTGTACTTCTATTTTATCAGTTGACATATAGGGCTTAGTGTATCATTACTATCGAGTTACTGATTACTTAATCATATTATGATGCTACAGCATCTGGTTATCTGTCCCTTGTTTCATTGTCTCTTGTTCAAGGTATCTTTTACTGAAAAGCTATTTGCAATTGCATTTGTTATTTCCTTTCTATACATAAATGTATTACTTTATTTGTGTTGTATAGGACTGGTGTTAGCTTTAGATACTTTGGGCTAGCTATAATGTTGTATGGGATTAGTGCCATTTTACGATATCTAATACTTGGTACTATTTAGGTTTTGCATTATATATGATTAGACTAATGATCTCACTCTGAATATCTAGCACTCTGATGCAAAATGTAATTGTTGGTTTTTCATGTGTTTATTCATTTAATACATTTGTATACCATTAATTATTATTCATATTCCTTTGTTATTGATGTCATTTATTATTTTTCATTGTCATTTACCCCACTTTGTGTATTTAAGATGTTTTCTTAATTTATATACGTAGCATTTAAGCTTATCATAACATGTCATGTCCCATTGTATATATAATTGCTCCTTTTAAGTGTCCTCCCTCTTTCTTGCACCTTCTTTGGTCTAATGGGTTAAATGGGTGTTTACTTATGTTCACCTGTAACCAATGACTGTGTGGAGTGTTACTTTTAAACACCTCCTGTTTTAGTATCCAGCAGGTCTTAGATTAAGGCACTACGCCGAAACTAGTAGGGCCAGCTGTCTCCTCTTTGTTGTGCTGGTGCTCGTGGATTTTTATCCAAATTTTTGTAATAAAGCTTGAAGATTTTATACCTACAAAGAGACTCTTTTCCTCATTTTTTGAAGGATTTTATTTATATAATTAAAATATGGTGATATTTACCATTAAAACAAGAGTGCACACTCTATAAAATACAAATGTAAAAGCTAATAACATTTAATACTGGTTGATTAGTAGTTATGATTAATATAAAAGTCACTTATCATATTTTCAGATAATCTGGTTTTGCAACAATGAAAAATCTTTGTTTCCTTTTTGTGGGTCACATGTCATCCAATGGCCAGTAATATGCCTTCAATCTCGTTACTCTTAAATTCAAATCGTAACGGATTTTGCCTTCCAGTAAGACGTTCAGGTCTGAGGTCTCACTATTGCTTTGATCCCTTGATGCTACTGGCCATTCCTTAAAGTCTTACAGTAAGGGAGAGAGCATGAAACTTGAATGGAGAAGGCTCCATTACCATGATTGCTGAGTGATTGACACCACCACGCACCAATGTGGAGATAACTACAGCTCCGTATAAACCCTGAAGTGCTGATACAAAGCCTGGAGACCTAAATGTCCTACTGGAAGGCAAAGAAAAAAATTGTAAAAGTATTGGCTACAATGGGGGCGTGAGTAGATGTCAGGGGTAAGCACAGTGATAATGTTAGCAATGTTAAGTATTAGGTTAAGGTGAGGCATATTGTAGTAGAGTTGTTAGGGGTGTTTGTAGTGGTGGGAGCAGTGTTAAGGGTTTTGATTTACTGTGAGTAATGATTTCAACGTTTTTTAAAGGTGCATAAAACCAAACATTTTTCTTTGATAATTCAGATAGAACACAACATTTTAAACCACTTTCCAATTCACTACTATTATCTCATTTGCGCCATTATTTGATATATTTTCTTGAAAAACATACCTAGATATGCTCAGGAGCAGCAATGCACCCCTGGGAGCTATCTGCTGATTGGTGGCTGCACATATGCCTCTTGTCATTTGCTCACCTGAAATTTTTAGCTAACACCTAGTAGTGCATTGCTGCTCCTTAAACAATGTCTATTTAACCAGGAAGGAAGACTGTCATCTACCAATAGATCTATTTTACAGTTGAAAGTAAAAAGTTTGCACGGGAATGTAAACCTGATGTGCATAAAATATCACGACTGCGTTAACATATTCTCCCATAGACTTCTATGTGCAAAAACTCCAAAAAAACACCCCTACTCACGCACTAACCTGACCACATATATTAAGGAGCTCTAAACCCACCATGAAATATTATTATTTCACATTCCAATGTTCTTCACATAGCAGAATATGTTCTATTTATTCTAAATACACACTTTTCTATATATCTTTATATACCTATATCTATATAAATTTACGTGAAGCTGGATGCGCCTCAACGTGATGGACACTCAATTGATCTGGTATTCTCCTATCTCTGCTCTCTTTCTGATGTTGCCTGTCGACCATTTCCCATCTCAGACCACCATCTGCTCACCTTTAATCCCAATATAGATGCTAAACCTGCTTCCCCCTCTCGCCCACGCTCCAGTAGAAATCTGCACACTGTGGACCCTCCCCAACTCTCCAATCTTATTCATATAAGACCACCTACAAAAATGCTCATGCACTGCCGAACGTGCCTGGAGGAAATCCCGCTCTGAACCTGGTTTCCTGCACTATAAGTTCATTCTTTACTCTTACACCTATGCCCTTCGCTTAGCTAAGCAAACATACTTCTCTTCTCTTATATCCACTCACTCTTCAAACTTTTAAAGACTCTTCTCCATTTTCAACTCTCTCCTCTACCCACCTGCACCACCCCCATCATCTGCATTCAGTGCTCAAGACCTTGCTGACTATTTTTTCAATAAAACACTTGCTATCCGAAGAAACATCCCAACACAAACCTGCAATCTCCCAACTTCGCTCCCAGTCACCCCCTCTGCCACTCTCTGCACCCTCCTCCCAACCACTGAGAGTGAAGTGGCTTCCCTTTTGTCTTCCTCACACCTCACTACCTGCCCACTTGACCCTATTCCTTCACATCTAATTCCCCCTCTGTCTCCCACCCTCACTCTGGCTCTTACTCACATATTCAACCTATCCCTTTCTAACGGCTCATTCCCTGCCTCCTTCAAACATGCAAAGGTCACCCCCATCCTCAAAAGAACCTCCCTTGATCCTAACTCCCCTGCAAACTACTGCCCCATATCACTGCTTCCGCTAGCTTCAAAATTTCTTGGAAAACTAGTTTTCGATCACCTAACCCAATTCCTGTCCTCCAACTCATTGCTCGATCCACTGCAATCTGGCTTCCGCCCCCAACACTCAACTGAGACTGCCCTCACCAAGGTTATTAACGATCTCCTTTCTGCTAAAAACAAAGGCTACTACTCTTTACTCATATCACTTGACCTCTCTGCTGCCTTTGACACTGTTGATCATCCCCTTCTCCTACGGACTCTCAGCTCTCTTGGGATCTGTGATACTGCCCTCTCCTGGATCCACTCTTATCTCTCTAACAGATCCTTCTCCATCTCTTTTGCTGGTGACTCCTCCTCTCTTTTGCCTCTGTCTGTTGGAGTACCTCAAGGCTCTGTCCTGGGTCCTCTACTCTTCTCTATTTACACTTCTTCACTGGGTAAACTTATCAACAACTATGGCTTCAGCTATCATCTCTATGCTGATGATACCCATATCTACCTTTCCACCCCTGCACTCTCTCCTTCTGTCAATTCTCACATCAGCAACTGCTTATCTGGCATTTCCTCCTGGATGGCCTCTCACCACCTAAGAATAAACATGTCCAAGACCGAACTACTTCTAATTCCCCCCTCTAACTCTACTCCAGTTTCTAATTTTTCTATCACTGTTGGCGGCACCACTATCTCCTAATCACCCCAAGTCCTCTGCCTCGGAGTCACGCTTGACTCAAATCTGTCCTTCATTCCCCAAATCCAATTGCTCTCTTCATCCTGCCGCAACCACCTACGCAATATCTCCAAAATTCGTCCATTTCTAAGTGCTGAAACTACTAAACAGCTAATCCACTCCCTGGTAATTTTCCGACTTGACTACTGTAACAACTTACTAACCGGCCTCCATCTCTCCCACCTCTCTCCCCTCCAATCCATCCTAAATGAATCTGCCAGGCTAATCCACCTCTCTCGACGCTCTGTTTCTGCTGCACCTCTCTGTGAGTCCCTTCACTGGCTCCCCATTCACAACAGAGTTAAATTCAAAATTCTCACCCTGACCTACAAAGCCCTCACCAATGCTGCCCCACCCTACCTGTCCTCACTTATCAACAAATATACTCCAGCCCGCCCTCTAAGATCCAACAATGACCTGCTTCTTGCATCCTCTACCATCCCCTCCTCTCATGTTAGACTACAGGACTTTTCTTGTGCGGCACCAACCCTCTGGACCGCACTTCCTCGTGCTGTCAGACTTGCCCCTAACCTCTCCTCCTTTAAACGTTCCCTAAAGACCTTTCTGTTCAGGGAAGCTTATCACCCGACTTATTAACAAACTAACTTCACTTAACTAACAGTTGCCCTCTATCTCCTCACTAATATCATTCTCACCTTTGCAGTCCCCACCACCTGTTTCCCATCCTCCTACCAATCTAGATTGTAAGTTCCCACAGGAATAGGGCCCTCAATTCCGTCCTAACACTAATCTAAAAATTACAAAAAGTATCTAATTACAAAAAATAAAAAAGACTAAATTACAAAAAATAACAAACACTAAATTACGAAAAATAACAAACTAAATTATCCAAAATAAAAAAGAATTACACCTAATCTAATAGCACTATCAAAATAAAAAAGCACACCCAAACTAAAACAAAATCCCTAGCCTACAATAAACTAGCTATAGCCCTTAAAAGGGCCTTTTGTAGGGCATTGTCCTAAGTTAAACAGCTCTTTTACCTGTAAAAAATAATACAAAGACCCCCCAACAGTAAAACCCACCATCCAACCAACCCCCCAAAATAAAAAACCTAACTCTAAAAAAAACCTACGCTACCCATTGCAAAGAAAAGGGCATTTGGATGGGCATTTAGCTCTTTTCCTGCCTAAACCCTAAACTAAAAAAAACCCCACCCAAAAAACCCTTAAAAAAAAAAACCTATCACTAACCCCTGAAGATCTTCATCTTGGAGGCGAGAAGTCTTTATCCAGGCGGCAATGTCCTCATCCAAGCGGCGAGAAGTCTTCATCCAGACGGCCTCTTCTATCTTGATCCCGGCGTCGTGGAGCGGGTCCATCCTGAAGACATCCGGTGCGGAGCATCCTCTTCATATGGTCGCCACCGTACACTAAATCTTTAATGCAAGGGAGTAATTTCTTTTCAGGGAAATAAGTAGCTTAGGTTTTTTAGATATTTTTTTTATTTTGTGGGTTTGGGGGAGTGGGGGTTTGTAATGTTAGTGGGGGTTTGTATTTTTTTTTACAGGTAAAAGAGCTGTTTAACTTAGGGCAATGCCCTACAAAAGGCTCTTTTAAGGGCCATTGGTAGTTTATTCTAGATTAGGTTTTTTATTTTGGGGTAGATTTTTTTAAAATGGGTATTAGAATAGGAATATTTTTTTATTATTTTTGATAATTTGTTTGTTATTTTGAGTAATGTATTTTTTTTTATTTTGGGGTGGGTTTTTATTTTTAGATTAGGGCTTGGGCATCAAAAGAGCTAAATGCCCTTTTAAGGGCAATGCCCATACAAATGCCCTTTGGGTAGATTAGGTTTTACTTTATTTTTATTTTTCCGGTTTGGGGGGTGGCGGTTTGTATACTGTTAGGGGGTGTTTGTTTTATTTTTTTGTAGCAAAAGAGCTGTTAACTTTAGGGCAATGCCCTACAAAAGGCCCTTTAAAGGGCCCCCAGAAAGCCCTTTTAAGGGCCCTTGGTAGTTTATTCTAGATTAGATTTTTTTAAAAAGGGTATTAGAATTTTTTTTGTAATGGTAGTTTTTTTATTTTTTGTGATTTTAGTGGTTTTTTATTTTTTTGTAATTTTAGGTTTTAGTGTGAGGTAGCTTAGGTTTTGTTTCACAGGTAAGTTTGTATTTATTTTAACTAGGTAGTTAGTAAATAGTTAATAACTATTTTTTACTAACTAGTCTACCTAAATAAAATAAATACAAACTTACCTGTGAAATAAAAGTAAAACCTGAGGCCTAGATTTAGAGTTCGGCGTTAGCCGTGAAAACCAGCGTTAGAGGCTCCTAACGCTGGTTTTAGGCTACCGCCTGTATTTGGAGTCACTCAAAATAGGGTCTAACGCTCACTTTTCAGCCGCGACTTTTCCATACCGCAGATCCCCTTACGTCAATTGCGTATCCTATCTTTTCAATGGGATCTTCCTAACGCCGGTATTTAGAGTCGTTTCTGAAGTGAGCGTTAGAGCTCTAACGACAAAACTCCAGCCGCAGGAAAAAAGCAGGAGTTAAGAGCTTTCTGGGCTAACGCCGGTTCATAAAGCTCTTAACTACTGTACCCTAAAGTACACTAACACCCATAAACTACCTATGTACCCCTAAACCGAGGTCCCCCCACATCGCCGCAACTCGATTACATTTTTTTAACCCCTAATCTGCCGACCGCCACCTACGTTATACTTATGTACCCCTAATCTGCTGCCCCTAACCCCGCCGACCCCTGTATTATATTTATTAACCCCTAAACTGCCCCCCACAACGTCGCCGCCAGCTACCTACAATAATTAACCCCTAATCTGCCGACCGCAAAGCGCCGCCACCTACGTTATCCTTATGTACCCCTAATCTGCTGCCCTAACACCGCCGACCCCTATATTATATTTATTAACCCCTAATCTGCCCCCCTCAACGTCGCCGACACCTGCCTACACTTATAACCCCTAATCTGCCGAGCGGACCTGAGCGCTACTATAATAAAGTTATTAACCCCTAATCCGCCTCACTAACCCTATCATAAATAGTATTAACCCCTAATCTGCCCTCCCTAACATCGCCGACACCTAACTTCAATTATTAACCCCTAATCTGACGACCGAATCTCGCCGCTATTCTAATAAATGTATTAACCCCCTAAAGCTAAGTCTAACCCTAATACTAACACCCCCCTAAGTTAAATATAATTTAAATCTAACGAAATTAATTATCTCTTATTAAATAAATTATTCCTATTTAAAGCTAAATACTTACCTGTAAAATAAATCCTAATATAGCTACAATATAAATTATAATTACATTGTAGCTATTTTAGGATTAATATTTATTTTACAGGCAACTTTGTAATTATTTTAACCAGGTACAATAGCTATTAAATAGTTAAGAACTATTTAATAGTTACCTAGTTAAAATAATAACAAAATTACCTGTAAAATAAGTCCTAACCTAAGTTATAATTAAACCTAACACTACCCTATCAATAAATTAATTAAATAAAATACCTACAAGTACCTACAATAAAACCTAACACTACACTATCAATAAATACATTAAATACAATTTCTACAAATAACTACAATTACATAAACTAACTAAAGTACAAAAAATAAAAAAGAACTAAGTTACAAAAAATAAAAATATATTTACAAACATAAGAAAAATATTACAACAATTTTAAACTAATTACACCTACTCTAAGCCCCCTAATAAAATAACAAAGACCCCCAAAATAAAAAAATTCCCTACCCTATTCTAAATTAATAAATTTAAAAGCTCTTTTACCTTACCAGCCCTGAACAGGGCCCTTTGCGGGGCATGCCCCAAGAAAATCAGCTCTTTTGCCTGTAAAAAAAAACATACAATACCCCCCCCCCCAACATTACAACCCACCACCCACATACCCCTAATCTAACCCAAACCCCCCTTAAATAAACCTAACACTAAGCCCCTGAAGATCTTCCTACCTTGTCTTCACCTCAACAGGTATCACCGATCCGTCCTGGCATCCGGTGCTGAAGAGGTCCAGAAGAGGCTCCAAAGTCTTCCTCCTATCCGGCAAGAAGAGGACATCCGGACCGGCAAACATCTTCATCCAAGCTGCATCTTCGATCTTCTTCCATCCGGTGCGGAGCGGGTCCATGTTGAAGCATCCGACGCGGATCCATCCTATTCTTCCGGCGTCTCCCGACGAATGACGGTTCCTTTAAGGGACGTCATCCAAGATGGCGTCCCTCGAATTCCGATTGGCTGATAGGATTCTATCAGCCAATCGGAATTAAGGTAGGAATATTCTGATTGGCTGATGGAATCAGCCAATCAGAATCAAGTTCAATCCGATTGGCTGATCCAATCAGCCAATCAGATTGAGCTCGCATTCTATTGGCTGTTCCGATCAGCCAATAGAATGCGAGCTCTATCTGATTGGCTGATTGGATCAGTCAATCGGATTGAACTTGATTCTGATTGGCTGAGTCCATCAGCCAATCAGAATATTCCTACCTTAATTCCGATTGGCTGATAGAATCCTATCAGCCAATCGGAATTCGAGGGATGCCATCTTGGGTGACGTCATTTAAAGGAACCGTCATTCGTCGTTCAGTCGTCGGCCAGGATGGATGTTCCGCGGTGGAGGTCTTCAGGATGCTGCCGCTTCGCTCCGGATGGATGCCGCTTGGATGAAGACTTCAATCGGATGGAAGACCTCTTCTGGCCCGCTTGGATGAAGACTTCAGCCGGATCATGGACCTCTTCAGCCCCCCGCTTGGGCTTGGATCAGGACATCGGAGGAGCTCTTCTGGACCGATCGGTGAACCTGGTATGGTGAAGACAAGGTAGGATGATCTTCAGGGGCTTAGTGTTAGGTTTATTTAAGGGGGGTTTGGGTTAGATTAGGGGTATGTGGGTGGTGGGTTGTAATGTTGGGGGGGGTATTGTATGTTTTTTTTACAGGCAAAAGAGCTGAATTTCTTGGGGCATGCCCCGCAAAGGGCCCTGTTCAGGGCTGGTAAGGTAAAAGAGCTTTTAAATTTATTAATTTAGAATAGGGTAGGGAATTTTTTTATTTTGGGGGTCTTTGTTATTTTATTAGGGGGCTTAGAGTAGGTGTAATTAGTTTAAAATTGTTGTAATATTTTTCTTATGTTTGTAAATATTTTTTTATTTTTGTAACTTAGTTCTTTTTTATTTTTTGTACTTTAGTTAGTTTATGTAATTGTAGTTATTTGTAGAAATTGTATTTAATTTATTTATTGATAGTGTAGTGTTAGGTTTTATTGTAGGTAATTGTAGGTATTTTATTTAATTAATTTATTGATAGGGTAGTGTTAGGTTTAATTATAACTTAGGTTAGGACTTATTTTACAGGTAATTTTGTTATTATTTTAACTAGGTAACTATTAAATAGTTCTTAACTATTTAATAGCTATTGTACCTGGTTAAAATAAATACAAAGTTGCCTGTAAAATAAATATTAATCCTAAAATAGCTACAATATAATTATAATTTATAGTGTAGCTATATTAGGATTAATTTTACAGGTAAGTATTTAGCTTTAAATAGGAATAATTTATTTAATAAGAGGTAATTAATTTCGTTAGATTTAAATTATATTTAATTTAGGGGGGTGTTAGTATTAGGGTTAGACTTAGCTTTAGGGGTTAATACATTTATTAGAATAGCGGTGAGCTCCGGTCGGCAGATTAGGGGTTAATAATTGAAGTTAGGTGTCGGCGATGTTAGTGAGGCGGATTAGGGGTTAATAACTTTATTATAGTAGCGCTCAGGTCCGCTCGGCAGATTAGGGGTTAATAAGTGTAGGCAGGTGTCGGCGACGTTGAGGGGGGCAGATTAGGGGTTAATAAATATAATATAGGGGTCGGCGGTGTTAGGGGCAGCAGATTAGAGGTACATAAGGATAACGTAGGTGGCGGCGCTTTGCGGTCGGCAGATTAGGGGTTAATTATTGTAAGTAGCTGGCGGCGACGTTGTGGGGGGCAGGTTAGGGGTTAATAAATATAATATAGGGGTCGGCGGTGTTAGGGGCAGCAGATTAGGGGTACATAGGGATAATGTAAGTTGCGGCGGTTTACGGAGCGGAAGATTAGGGGTTAATAATATAATGCAGGGGTCAGCGATAGCGGGGGCGGCAGATTAGGGGTTAATAAGTGTAAGGTTAGGGGTGTTTAGACTCGGGGTACATGTTAGAGTGTTAGGTGCAGACGTAGGAAGTGTTTCCCCATAGGAAACAATGGGGCTGCGTTAGGAGCTGAACGCTGCTTTTTTGCAGGTGTTAGGTTTTTTTTCAGCTCAAACAGCCCCATTGTTTCCTATGGGAGAATCGTGCACGAGCACGTTTTTTAGGCTGGCCGCGTCCGTAAGCAACTCTGGTATCGAGAGTTGCATTTGCGGTAAAAATGCTCTACGCTCCTTTTTTGGAGCCTAACGCAGCATTTTTTTGAACTCTCGATACCAGAGTTAATTTTATGGTGCGGCCAGAAAAAAGCCTGCGTAGCGTTAACAGCCCATCTACCGCCAAACTCCAAATCTAGGCCTGAGTTAGCTACAATATAACTATTAGTTAGGTATCATTTAGTTAATAATTGTAACTTTAGTTTAGCTCTATTGTAATTATGTTAGGGGTGTTAGGGTTAGGATTAGGTTTAGAGTTAGGGTTACGTTAGGTTTAGGGGTAGGTGTAGGAGGATAATAGTTTAATTTAGATTGTTGCAATGTGGGGGGCTGGCGGTTTAGGGGTTAATAGATTTATTTAGTGGTAGTAATGTGGGAGGCCAGAGGTTTAGGGGTTAATAGTTTATTTTAGTTGCAGCGATGTCAGGGAGCGGCGGAATAGAGGTTAATAGATTTATTATAGTGTGGGCGATGTTGGGATGCAGGGGAATAGGGAATTATAACTTTAGTATAGTGGCGGCGATTTAGGGAGTGGCAGATTAGGGGTTAAATAGTTTTATTTAGGTTGCGGCAACATCGGGAGCGGCAGATTAGGGGTTAATAACATTATGTAGGTACCGGTGATGTTGGGGCAAGCAGATTAGAGGTGTTTAGGGTTAGGGGTCTATTTAACAAAGGTCTGTTGGACCTGATCCGACAGTGCGGATCAGGTCCGACAGACCTTGCTGAATGCGGAGAGCAATACGCTCTTGTGAGCTGCTGGTGCAACGCCGCCCCCTGCAAATTTATGGCAGGAGGGTGTCAAACAACCCGATCGTACTCGATTGGGTTGAATTGCGGCGATGTCTGTCCGCCTCCTCAGAGCAGGCGGACAGGTTATGGAGCAAAGTTCTTTAGACCGCTGCTTCATAACTGGTGTTTCTGGCGAGCCTGAAGGCTCGCCAGAAACACAGGCCCTCAAGCTCCATTCGGAGCTTGATAAATGGGCCCCTTAGGGTTTATGTTAGGGTGTTAGGTTTAAACATTAGTTTTTTTCAATGGGGCTACATTACGGCGCTTTTGTTTATGCGATCGCAGGCGTTAGACTTTTTTCTGACCCACTCTCCCCATTGATGTCTATGCGGGAAGCATGCACGAGCATGTCAAAACAGCGCTTGTTTTTTGTGCGGTATGGAGCTTAAAAGCACCATATTGCATGCACAAGCCGGCTGTTTCAAAACTTGTAATAGCTGCGCTATGGATGGTGAAATAACGCAACTTTTGTTGCGTTCGTGTCACACCCTCTATAGCGCAAAACTTGTAATCTAGGTGAGTGTTATTATAAGTGTAACTGTACGGTACAATGTATTTTTGATGTTTTTTTGTGCAACTGTTTGTCTTGCGTAACCCTTAACCAGAGCTCTGAAGTTGCGCTAACCTGACGCACGCTAAATTTGATTGCACTCGTGTACGCATTTACTTTCAACTCGTAATATGCACGCTTTTTCTGTTGTGCGCAAAGAGCTGCAATATACCCCTTATCACTCATGTGCAACAGTTGGCACTTCACTCGTAATCTAACCCTGAATGAGCACACTCACACCCTCCAAACACATAGCAAGATCTGGGTGGGCAGACATACACTCTCCAAACTGTGATGACTTGCTAAAAACAGACTTCTGCCTTTCAAGTTCATCATCACAATGAAAAGCTCCATTCACAAACAGCAGAGTGTGAGTTGGTTTACGTCATCAGTACAGAATGAATAAACAGATAACCAAATTGTTTCTGTGAATGGTAAGGACAATAACAAATGGGAGATTAGTGGTGACATCTCCCCCTCCTCCTGCAAATTCTACTAATGTTTATTTCATGTTTACACTTTGTTTACAGAGGTCCACGGTCAAATAGAAAATCAAACATAGAATAAGAATATACAATACCCAAACACTAGTCTAGTGTTAAAGGGATAGAAACATGAAAACTGATATGTATATGGGTGCATTTCTATTGTATATACCAGCATTTTTGCAGCATACTTTCATTAGCAAAAATGCTTCTAGTAAAATATATTACAGTTTCAGCAGCATACTTACATATACAATGTGTGACCAGAGGATAAAGATTCAATCCCTATGCTCAATCAAAGAGCTGACAGTAATGTATAATATTGCAACAGTATAGAATTAAAGGGAAGACTTGAAACAGTGCTCCTTTAAATATGTTATATCAAAGTAGACTAGACATCAAAAGAAACAGATTCTGTTAAAGCAACTTACTTGTTTTCTTGCTAAATGAAGAATTGGAAATTCTCAGTGTAGCCACTGCCTGCAGCTAGACAACAGAAACGACATTGAAGGCTTAGGTTCTATTTTCACATGATTGTTGCAGTAAAGGTCCTTTACTAAACATGGGCTAAAAATTGATTGCAGATTAGATGTCTCCTAGCAACACTTTAAAGGAAAATCCTGCCTTCCTGAAGAGACCCCATCCCACTTGGGCTGTGACAGGAAGTAATGGACACTGCACAAATGAAGTAAAAAAAAAAAAAGGAAATAAAAGGTAAAATTATTTTAAATTATGAAAAATCATTAGTCATTATAAGCCAGTAAACGATGAATGCCTGTGTTATGCACATATTAAATGGACATTTAGGGTTAGATTACAAGTGCGGCGCAGGCGGTTTTGTGCTAGCGCAATCACAATTTCGCATCAATTTTCAATCCGCTGATATTACAAGTTCAGCAAAATTATGTTTCAATCCTTATCTAAGAGGTGTGGTAAACTTTTTTTCGAAATTAAAAAGTGTCACAAAACACATAAAAAATGCATTAAAAAGTACACTTACACCCATTAATAAACTATTAACCCCTAAACAGCCATCCAACCACATTGCAAAGTACCTAGATAAACTGTTAACCCCTAAACCGCCATCCTGCCACATCGCAGTACCTAAATAAACTGTTAACCCCAAAATCACCACCCCCCATATCACAAAGTAGCTAAATAAACTATTAACCGGACCATTTTTGGTTTAGCACCTGGGTAGTGTTTGCTCTATCTAGGGTGCTGAACCTAAATTGGGCCAGCTCTTAAGCTTTACATTCCCGCTTTTCAAATAAAGATAGCAAGAGAACAAAGAAAAATTGATAATAGGAGTAAATTAGAAAGTTGCTTAAAATTTCATGCCCTATCTGAATCATGAAAGAAAAAACTTGGGTTTAGTGTCCTTTTAAAGGACCATTAGATATAGTAGAATTACGTAATCAGCAAATAATAAAAATACAATGCAATAGCACTTTGACATTTTTCAGAAGAAAATCTACTGCACATTTGAAAACCAGACTGTTTGTTTAATTTTCCTCCCCCCTGTATCGTGCGACAACTATCTTCCAATCACAAATTGCATATTTGTATATACTGTGAATTGTTGCACATGTTCAGTAGGAATGTTCATATAAAAAGATTGTGCACTCACATTAAAGGGACATAAAACAGGTTGAGATCTGTGCATATCCTAAAATTGCTAATTAATTAAAAATTGTTTGAATAAAAAAAATAGTTTAAAAATTGCTGCCATACAGATGGTACCTAACCCCCCCCCAAAGACTGCACATTTTTCCCACAAATTGTTATAGGGGATGTTCAGTACCGGGGACCTATGTCCACATGTGGTGGGAATGCCCCAAAGTACAATATATTTGGTCCAATCTATTCACTTTATTAATGGAAATAGAAATGGGTAGGGAACGTAAGGATCAATAGAAGCCTCACATAAATTATACTATAATACAATAAAGGGGGAACAGAAGTTTCCCAATAATGTGTGAGGGGTGCTCTATGCCATATAAAATATAAAGTAAATGTAAAGAGAAAAAGCAGTGGTGCCTACAGAGCACTCAAATAACATATATCAAAAGAGGGAGGCAACCCAGCAGGTCACAATAAAACATAACATTTAATTACACTTATTAAAAATAAAAGGAAGTACAATGTGTGCAATAATACTTAGATTAAAATATTACGCGGATAATGAATCCCAGCAGTCTTGGTGATCAATGAGAAAGCGTGAAATTCACAGGTATAATCTATTATAAGTGACCAAAATATATATATAAATGACCCTGGTAGCCAGGTGACAAGCAACACCAAAAGTTAACTATAAAAGGAGAGAGATCCTCATACCAATAATCTAGCTAAGGTGTACGCCTTACACCAGGGTGAAAGTCAATTCTAGTGTTTGTGAAACGCTAGGATTGACCATTGGAACAAATAAAAGGGACTTTCATTCATGAAGTAAACGTCACCTCTTAGCAAAATAGAGTTCTGCCATGGGTTGCCTGAGCAGTTTAGTGTGGTGAACGCTTGAAACAAATAAAGGAGCTTTCTGCATGAAGTATTTTATCCTTCACAAATGAAAGTCCCCTTTATTTGTTCCAATGGTCAATCCTAGTGTTTTCATAAATGCTATGTTTACCTTTACTTTTACTTTAAGTTTGGCAACAGTTACTTGGGCCTGTAACATCCTATACAGTGATTGGTTAGCTGAGAGCACAAACTCCTTTTTATCTGTGACTAGCTGGCCACAACAAATAAATATAAAATAAAACATGGACCCACCAGGCTTTCTGGAGAGCTGCTTTTGATTTGATGAATTTTGTGTACAATGAAAGAAATAACTGCTGAATTATTTGAAAGTATTTCTTCTTGTAATGGATAATTACATTGCTTATAAATGCTATGAGTTTAATGCTTTTTCAAATATTAAGGCACATGGAAGCCAACATTTAATTTTCATGATAACTTATCTCCAAATATTTTTCTGGACACCTTCTTGGACTGGAAGATCTAGGCTGTGTGAGGGAGACTTGTGAGCAGGGCTGTGGATGTTCTTTGGCTAGAGATGCCTCCTGATGGGGTGGCGTTGCATGTATACAATGTGTAGCATTGGGTGTGATATAGGACCTGTTGGACCATGGTTGGAGTTGGAGGGGTTGTGGACCGACTATAGCATATCCAGCATGGGCTTCTGGTGGCAACGCACTATGCAACAGCAGTTTTTATAGAAAGTAATTTGTAGAAAGAGCTTTAGCTTCACCAGTCAGTGCTTAAAGGGACAGTCTACCATAGAATTGTTATTGTTTTAAAAGATAGATAATCCCTTTATTACCCATTCCCCAGTTTTGCATAACCAACACAGTTATATTAATATACTTTTTACCTCTGTGATTACCTTGTATCTAGGAACCTTCTTCCAGCCCCCAGATCACATGACTGTGACTGTTTATTATCTATTGTCTTAAATTTAGCATTGTATTGTGCTAGATCTTAAATAACTTTCTGTGCCTGAACACAGTGTTATCTATATAGCCCACATGTACTTTCTGTCTCTTTGTGTTGAAAAGAGATGTAAAAAGCATGTGATAAGAGGCAGCCCTCAAAGGCTTAGAAATTAGCATATGAGTCTGTCTAGGTTTAGTTTAAACTAAGAATAACAAGAGAAAAAGCAAATTTGATGATAAAAGTAAATTGGAAAGTTGACTAAAATTAAAAGTCCTATCTGAATAATGAAAGTTTAATTTATACTGGACTGTCCCTTTAATGGCAGAAACTCCCACAGTTCTGCCCTTACTATTATTTTACAGTACACACATTGCTTTGATGTCTCTTATCCAAAGATAGATGAACTCTCAGTTTGTGTTCAGTCTTCTTTATTAACCCCTTAATGACCACAGTACTTTTCCATTTTCTGTCCGTTTGGGACCAAGGCTATTTTTACATTTTTGTGGCGTTTGTGTTTAGCTCTAATTTTCCTCTTACTCATTTACTGTACCCACACATATTATATACAATTTTTCTCGCCATTAAATGGACTTTCTAAAGATACCATTATTTTCATCATATCTTATAATTTACTATAAAAAAATGATAAAATATGAGGAAAACACCAAGGCTATCGATTCACTCCCTCTAGAGAAATCCCCGGGGCCCTGATGGCCTTCCTGGAGAATTCTATAAAATGCTCAGTACAGAAACTGCAGACACCCTAGCCCTACTATTTAATGCAATTCTAGAAGGGAAAACAAATTTATCCAACAGATTTGCAGAGGCAAACATTACGGTCCTTCCCAAACCTGACAGAGACCCATTGTTAACGGCATCCTATAGGCCAATCTCCCTGCTAAACTCTGACTACAAATTATTCACGAAAATACTGGCCAATAGATTAGCAGAAGTCCTTCCCCTCCTAATTCATGAAGATCAAACTGGGTTTGTAAAAGGGAGGTCAGCAGTAAAAAACATGAGAAAACTACAACTGGTATTATCACATTTTTGGGAGCAGGAGGGAGGAAACAGGCAGAAGAGTGCGGGGGAGGCATGTTTGATTCTAGTAGACGCAGAAAAAGCTTTCGATAAGATACTATGGGACCATTTATTTACCACCCTTAAAAAATTCGGACTGAAGGGATCCTACATGAGAGCTATCGAGACCATTTACAGTACCCCCCAGGCGGCGATTTTGATAAATGGGTCACCATCAAAAGTATTTCCCCTTAGAAGGGGAACACGGCAGGGGTGCCCGCTCTCACCACTTCTGTTTGACCTGGCGCTTGAACCACTGGCGATTAAGATTAGGAAGGAAGCAGAGGGATTGACCATAGGCAGAGACACCATACACCTGTCGCTCTTCGCTGACGACATGGTGCTGTACACAGAAAACCCCAGAGAGAACATACCTAAATTATTGACGACGATAGCTGAGTTTAGTGACATATCAGGATACCGGATAAACAAGGACAAATCAGAGCTATTATGGCTACTAAATAGGGACCCTAACACACCATTGGAAGATAACTTTAAAGTAATCACAAACACGTTTAAATATCTAGGCATTAAACTAACAAAAGATCCCACTCAATGGTATACAATAAATTTCAAACCATTATTGCAGAACCTCAAACAAATGCTCCTGAATTGGACGCCATTGCCACTGACCCTGACAGGAAGGATAGGGCTGATAAAGATGACCCTGTTCCCCAAACTTCTCTACACCCTACAAATGCTGCCAGAGCTACTTCATAAGCAAGATCTCAAGACACTAAATAGGGACATTTTAAATTTCATTTGGAGGGGGAAAAAACATAGAATCAGTTACCAAAAGCTAACATGTCAACCAGAGCAGGGGGGGCTAGGACTCCCCAACATAGAATATTACAACTGGGCAACCCTTTCAAAATATGTGATGGATTGGCTAGTGGATGGGGGACAATTTACTAACAAGTCGCTGGAGACAGCATTTATCAAACCATGGTCGCTTAAAATGCTCCCACACATGAACAGGGCACAGGTAGAGCCCATTATCAGGGGGGCGGCCTTTTTAGTAATCCAATAAAGGCTTGGTGGAAGTTATGTGGGACTCTCGGAGTCTCACATGGCAGTACAGTTTACTTGCCCCTGGGGGGTAACCCAGATTTCCCCGCAGGATTTACCACTAAACCATTTAAACAATGGGAGAAATGGGGGGTAACAACCCTAAAACATGTCTTATCAGGTAACGGGTCCACAGTCAGACCATTTATAGAACTGCAGAATGACTATGGCATACCAAACTCCCACCACTTCGCCTACCTACAGGTAAAACACTACGCGCAAGGTCTACTGAAAGCCGGTAATATGATGGAAATAGACTGTGACATTTATAAACTCTTAAGGTTGACAAAGGGAGGGGTGACCTCCATCTCGCATACCTACAACACGCTCCAATCAAAAGTACACAAAGCCAATATCGCACATTTACAAACTGCCTGGGGGAACCTGGTGGGACATGACATCACAGATACATGTGTAGTGCAGAGTTTTGTCGAGGTGAGGGAGGCATCGCTCTCAAATGACATAAGAGAATCCCACACCAAACTAGTCCACAATGCATACATAACCCCCAAAATATTCCACAAGTGGAAGAGTGATACATCAGGGCTGTGCCCGAAATGTTCCAACCCTAACCCAAACATTACTCACATGATATGGAACTGCCCGAAACTAACGAAATTCTGGGGCATGGTGCAGAGGTGGGTGGAAACATGCACAGGGGAAAAAATTCACTTATCAAATGAGTCAGTGATATTTCTAAACCATCAAACGAAGATACCGAGATACACAAGATTCATAAACAATGTAATTCTACTCACTAGAAAACTCATCTTGCAGCACTGGATGTCACAGGCATCACCAAGCCTAACACAACTCAAAGACACCCTGAGAAAACAAATGATTTATGAGCAACTGGACACTCAGGGAGACATAACACACAGAACAAAAAAATTCATAACCAAATGGGAACCCTTCATCACCACTTTAGACACAGCGAACCAAAAACAAATAATCTATCCATTCAAAGACACAGAATACATACTGAATGCACAACTACATGGGAAATGGAACATATTTACCTAAAAGACCAGAATCAGCAACCATGATCGGTGGCGGTACAGGGACAGACACATAGAGAACCGGGGTGGCACCCGGGGGGGAGGTCCAGGAATAAGGTAAGCTCTGAGGAGGGAGGGGAACTGGCAGGATGGATATTAGAAGAATGAGATAGAATCAGATTAAGTATCCAGTAGGTATGACACCAACATGTTACCCTGCATATCAAGAACTGATTTATGTTATAATCTAACTTAGTGAGTGATGATAACAATTAGGTGGGGTGTGAGAAGGAGCCTAAAAGGGATGGAGAAAGGATCTCCAAGGAAAAATACTGGAAAACTGAGATGCTAATGTATTGAATAGACATGCCATTATACTGTATCTAGCTGAATGACTCTGTAATTCTAGATGTTTGTCTATGTACTTGGCATTGGAAAAATAAAATATTTAAAAAAAAAAAAAAAAAAAATATGAGGAAAAAATGGAAAAAAATGCAGTTTTTCTAACTTTGACCCCCAAAATCTGTTATACATCTACAACCACCAAAAAAAAAAACATGCTAAACAGTTTCTAAATTTTGTCCTGAGTTTAGAAATACCCAATGTTTACATCTTCTTTACTTTTTTTGCAAGTTATAGGGCCATAGTAGCACTTTGCTATTTCCAAACCATTTTTTTTCAAAATTAGCGCTAGTTACATTAGAACACTGATATCTTTCAGGAATCTCTGAATATCCTCTGAATATCCATTGACATGTATATATATTTTTTTTTTAGTAGACATCCCAAAGTATTGATCTAGGCCACTTTTGGTATATTTCATGCCACCATTTCACCGCCAAATGCAATCAAATAGAAAAAATCTTTCGCTTTTTCACAAATTTTTTCACAAACTTTTGGTTTTTCACTAAAATTATTTACAAACAGCTTGTGCAATTATGGCATAAATGGTTGTAAATTCTTCTATGGGATCCCCTTTGTTCAGAAATAGCAGACATATATGGCTTTGGCATTGCTTTTTGGTAATTAGAAGGCCGCTATGCCACTGTGCACCATACGTGTATTATGCCCAGCAGTGAAGGGGTTAATTAGGGAGCATGTAGGGAGCTTTTTGAGGTAATTTTAGCTTTAGTGTAGTGTAGTAGACAACCCTAAGTATTGATCTAGGCCCATTTTGGTATATTTCATGCCACCATTTCACCGCCAAATGCGATCAAATTTAAAAAAAACTTAAAATTTTTCACAGTTTTAGGTTTCTCACTGAAATTATTTACAAACAGCTTGTGCAATTATGGCACAAATGGTTGTAAATACTTCTCTGGGATCCCCTTTGTTCAGAAATAGCAGACATATCTGACTTTAGCGTTGCTTTCTGGTAATTAGAAGGCCGCTAAATGCTGCTGCGCATCACACGTGTATTATGGCTAGCAGTGAAGGGGTTAATTAGGTAGTTTGTAGGGAGCTAGCTTGCAGGGTTAATTTTAGCTTTAGTGTAGAGATAAGCCTTTTTCTATTTTTATTTTTTTTG
The DNA here is from genome assembly GCF_027579735.1 of Bombina bombina. NCBI lineage: Eukaryota > Metazoa > Chordata > Amphibia > Anura > Bombinatoridae > Bombina > Bombina bombina. The sequence continues at coordinate 868,406,094 of NC_069499.1, read as the reverse complement.
CATATTTACATATGCTGTGGTGTAGCATCCCCCCTTAGCCCCCAACCTCCCTGATCCCCCCCAAAACAGCTCTCTAACCCTCCCCATCTGCCCTATTGGGGGCCATCTTGGGTACTGGCAGCTATCTGTCAGTACCCATTTTGCAAAAAAAGTTGGGTTTTTTTAAAAAAAAATTTTGCTTTCTGTAGTGTAGCTTCCCCCCCCCCAGACGAACCCCCACCACCTGCCTGATTTTTTTTTTTTTTACAACTTTTCCCCCCTTTTTTAACAATTATACTAAAACTTTTTCTGTAGTGTAGCGGTTCCCACACGCTCCCTCCCCATGCATGCGCCCGCCCCCGAACTCCCATGCACGCGTGCGCTTCTGTGCGCGCCCCCGGCCATTCCCGCCCATGATCCCGCACCCCACCACATCACCAGGGCCATCGATGACCGCCACCCGCCTCCCACACAGGCTCCCACCCACCAACGATACCAGCCTTCGATGTCCGGTGCAGAGAGGGCCACAGAGTGTCTCTCTCTGCATCGGATGGCCGTACAAGGTTATTGCAGGATGCCTCCATATCGAGGCATCACTGCAATAACCGGAAAGCAGCTGGAAGCGAGCAGGATCGCTTCCAGCTGCTTTCCACACCGAGGACGTGCAGGGTACGTTCTCAGGCGTTAACTGCCATTTTTTTGAGGACGTACCCTGCACATTCCTGAGCTAAATTTTGAAAAAGGATAACACGAGACAGATGGAAATCTTGTTACAGAAGTTTTCTTTTTGTTGTCTGTTTTGTTTTAATTCTACGCTATCTGAATAAAAAACATTTGAAGGGACAATAGACATATTGCAAATCAAACTTCATTAAGAGCTAGATTACGAGTGGAGCGCTAAGGGTTATATCGTGATGGTTTGTGCTCATGGGGCTTACCGCTCGTATTACTAGTTGAAATTAAATGCTAGAATGATTACCGTGACTTCAGGGCTCTGGTTAAGGGTCTTGCGAAACAAAAATCTTGCACAAAACACATCCAAAATACATTACAACGTACACTTACACTCATAATAACACCATCTAATAAAAATTATTTAAAAAAAATATTGCACACAAAAGTTATAAAGGCTCAAAGATAGAAGATCTCAGGTGTTAGAAAAGTCAGGCAAAGGGCTTTAACATTGAAAAACATACATATACATTTCTAAAGAAAATGTCTATATATGTATTTATGTATTTATATGTGTATATATGTATTTACAGACATATATACACATACAAACAAAATAAATACATATGTATACATATATAGACAAATATAGAAGTTCTTTGGAGCCCTTTGCCGTTAAGTAGATTAAAAAATGTATAAAGCATATTTATGCAATATTCATATTTAATAAAGGTTTTAACTATGCATTTACAGGTAGCCCTCAGTTTACGCCGGGGTTAGGTTCCAGAAGGAATGGTTGTAAATCGAAACCGTTGTAAATTGAAACCCAGTTTATAATGTAAGTCAATGGGAAGTGAGGGAGATAGGTTCCAGGCCCCTCTCAAAATTGTCATAAGTAACACCTAATACATTATTTTTAAAGCTTTGAAATTAGGACTTTAAATGCTAAACAGCATTAGAAACCTAAAAAAAAAACCGCACAACACAGAATATATAATTAAACTAAGTTAAATGAACAAAATCATTTGCTAAACAGCATTATAAACCTAATAAAATAATCAGACAACACAGACTTCACTTGCATTTTTCTGCAAACAGTTCTTTCTATGCATTCCAATCTGGACTGATTTATAGACAGGAAGATCTTGTTCCTTTGAAATCTGCTTGATAGCTCAGGTCTGGTTAAACGGATTAATTTCAGCTTGCTTGGCTTTGCTGCAACACAAGCGGACAGCTCCACCTACTGGCTATTTTAATAAATGCACTGCTTCTCAATGCTTTTCAATAGCAGTCACATGACTGGAAAAAAAGGTTGTTATTCTGAAACGGTGTAAATTGAACCGTTGTATAATGAGGGCCACCTGTACTGTAAATATATATTCCAATGTTCTGTACATAGTAGAATATGTTGTGTTTCTAAATATATATTGTACAAAAATACCATCAGATATATATAGAAATATTTATTTATGAATAAATAGAACATATTTTGTTATGTGCAGAATATTGGAAAGTGAAATATTAATATTTTCATGTCGGGTTAGCTCACATGAGAATATGCAATCGGGTTTGCACGAGAGTGGGGTGTTTTTTCCACTTTTTTCCTCCATTTAATTCTATGGGGGAATACGTGAACGCGCAATCGATATTCTAACTTCGGATTTTTGCACTAGTCAGGATACAACTAGAATAAAAACAGTTTACTTTCAACTCGTAATATGAGCGCAAAAATCTTACTTCTAGCACAATAAATGCTCAAGCGGGAGCGTTAATTTGTGCTCCACTCGAAATTTAGCCCTAAATATACTTACCACATATATGCTTTTTTACAGATGTCCCACATCCAAAACCAGCTGTTTAATATGGTTAAAACTACATTGTTTTATTTTATTTTTGAATTTCTTGTCCTTCTGCTGCTGCAGCTTTTTTCTCTCGCTGTCATTGGAGCGCATACAGCGTGACTGCGGTCCTGTGTCTCCATGGAGCACAGTGTTTGCTGTGGTTTGTGATCGTGTTGATTATACAGTGCAAACCAAGCATAAGCATAGTGTATGCTTGATATAGCACAAGGTGGGATTCTTTGTTTCTTTACTTCCTTGCTTATACAAAAGGTCAGTACCACTCAGGGTGTAGTCACTTTTAGCTTATCATGCCTTTCACCACCAGCCATACACAGCCCATTGCAACTCCACCCCTCTCATCACATAGATGTCCAAGATCAAATGCAGGTGCGCCACTACCCAATAGTTCCATGGCCTCCCTATCCCTTAAACATATGTATAGTGTATTGGAATGTGTGAATGCCTGCTTTATGATATACTGCTATGAAAAATAAATAAAATGTCCCCATGACATTCATTTACCTCTCTGGGATATCTTACTACAGCAAATATTGTAATGTTTCATTACCTTTTATTTAAAACTAGTCCTAAAGCCTTGTCCCACCCCTTGCTCTCTCTCCCTCCCCCTCTCTTTTGCTCTCTCCCCCCTCTCTTTTGCTCTCTCTCCCCCTCTCTTTTGCTCTCTCTCCCCTCTCTTTTGCTTTCTCTCCCCTCTCTTTTGCTCTCTCTCCCCTCTCTTTTGCTCTTTCCCCACTCTTTTGCTCTCTCTCCCCCCTCTCTTTTGTGCTCTCTCTCTCCCCTCTCTCTTTTACGCTCTCCCCCCTCTCTTTTGCGCTCTCTCCCCCTGTCTTCTGTGCTCTCTCTCCCCCTCTCTTTTGCACTCTCTCTCCCCCTCTCGTTTGCACTCTCTCTCCCCCCTCTCTTTTGCCCTCTTTCCCCTCTCTTTTGCTCTTACCCCTCTCTTTTGCTCTTTCCCCTCTCTATTTCTCTTTCCTCTCTCTGTTGCTCTCTCTTCCCCCTCTCTTTTGTGCTCTCTCCCCCCTCTCTTTTGTGCTCTCTCTCTCCCCCTGTCTTCTGAGCTCTCTCTCTCCCCCTCTCTTTTGTGCTCTCTCTCTCCCCCCTCTCTTTTGCACTCTCTCCCCCTCTCTTTTTGCACTCTCTCTCTCCCCCTCTCTTTTGCGCTCTCTCTCTCCCCCTCTCTTTTGCGCTCTCTCTCTCCCCCTCTTTTGCTCTGTCTCTCTCCCCTCTCTTTTGCTTTCTCTCTCCATCCCCCTCTTTTGCTCTCTCTTCCCCCTCTCTCTCTCCCCCCTCTTTTGCTCTCTCTCCCCCTCTCTATTGCTCTCTCTCCTCCCTCTCTCCCCCTCTCTTTCCCCCCTCTCTTCTTTTGCTCTCTCTCTTTCCCCCTCTTATTTTCTCTCTCCCCCTCTCTTTTGCTCACTCTATCCCCCTCTCCCCTCTATTTTGTTCTTTACCCTCTCTTTTGCTCCCTCTTACCCTCTCTTTAGCTCTTTCCCATCTCTTTTGCTCTCTCCCCCTCTCTATCTCCATCCCCTCTCTCTCGTGCGTGCGCAACCGCCCCCAGCCCCGGCCACATCCCAGCTAACGCCAGGCCATGCCCGGTTATGTCTGGCCACGCCCACTTCTGCTTACCATCACCGTGCAGCAGCAGATCAGGTAGACTCTAAGGCCAGGTGTGTTTGTCCTTGTGCTATCTCTACTGCGCATAGCAGCTTCGGACAAACACAATTCGACTTTTATATTATAGGATGTATAATTTGTATTAAATGTTCAATATGACATGTCAGTTGAATATGCTTCAAAATGTCCAATGTAAAGGGACATAAAACCCAAAACATGTATTTCATGATTCAGGTAGCTCATACCATTTTAAACAACTATCTAATTTATCTTCTATTATCTAATTTGCTTCATTCTCTTGGTATCCTTTGTTGGAGGAGCAGTATTGCACTACCGGGTGCTAGCTGAAAGCCAATGACAAGAGGCATATATGTGCAGCCACCAATCAGCAGCTTCTGAGCCTACCTAGGTATAGTTTTCAACAAAGGATTGATAGAGAATAACACAAATTAGATAATAGAAATACATTGGAAAATAATTTAAAATTGCATGCTCTATCTTAATTATGAAGAAAGCGTGTTTCATTCCCTTTAACACAGTATTCCATTATTTGTTTTGAATACAGTATCACATTTGACATAGCATTTACATCACTTTTATATGAGAATTAATTACTTAAATATCCAGAATCAAATTTTCACTATCGATGAAAAGAAATAGTCAGTATCAGTTCTGAGCAGACAGACATACCCTGCTAGGGTTACCAGCTGCCCTCTAAAAAAATATAGGACAACCAGGAGATCACTGGAGGTAGCAGATCTGGTCAAGATCAGACTTCAAATCAAACCCAAAGTCCTGCAGGCTATTAGCAATGTGCAAGCGATAGACATCAGGGGCCCGATCCGATATGCAGCGTCGCCCGCAAAAGCCGGCGATGCCGAAATTTGTGCTGGTTTGGTATCCTATATACGGCGTAACCTAGAAGTTATGCTCATATATTTCTGCCTTCGCCCGTAGTTTTTTGGGCCATAGGCAGGTATACCAAACCAGCGCAGTTTGGTATCCAATATACAGCGTAAGGACTTACGTGGCGAAAATTGAGAAATCTTACTCTATTTTCACCTCGGCACAAAATGCAGCCGTAGTAAGCCTTACGCTGTCTATTGGAGCCCCGTAACTCCCTAAACTACCTGATAAATAAACCTAACACCTAACGTATGCGGAATGTCTATCTACCTGTCAACCGCGATACCCCGCCGCAATCCCTAATAAAGTATTTAACCCCTAAACCGCCGCACACGGACCCCGCCCCCACCTACATTAAACAAATGGTATCCACAGCACCAATTAGGTAAAAGAAAATACCTTTATTTTCACATTACATGTGACGTTTCGGCCTTCACAGCCTTAATCATGCATACCAAGGCTGTGAAGGCCGAAACGTCGCATGTAATGTGAAAATAAAGGTATTTTCTTTTACCTAATTGGCGCTGTGGATACCATTTGTCTATGTTGCTATAAGGGTGGCAGTAACCCTTTCTCCACGGGCATCATACAGAATTAAAACCTACTTTAAGGAACCAACAGGTGCTGTACTCATTTACTACTATTGCCACCTACATTAAAAGTATAACCCCCTAATGTGATCCCCCTACACCGTCGCCAGCTACATTACATACCCCCTAATGTGAGTCCCTTAGACCGCCGCCATCTACCTTACCTACCCCCTAAAGTGAGCCCCTACCCCGCCGCCATCTACCTTACCTACCCCTAAAGTGAGCCCCTTACACCGCCGCCATCTACCTTACCTACCCCCTAAAGTGAGCTCCTACCCCGCCACCATCTACCTTACCTACCCCCTAAAGGGAGCACCTACCCCGCCGCCATCGACCTTACCTACCCCCTAAAGTGAGCCCCTACCCCGCCGCCATCTATCTTACCTACCCCCTAAAGTGAGCCCCTTACAGTGCCGCCATCTATTTTAAAAATATTAACCCCTAATTTAATCCCCCTATACCGCCGCCAGCTATATTAACTATATTAACCCTAATTATATTAGGGTTAATATAGTTATTATATTATATATATTAACTATATTAACCCTAATTATATTAGGGTTAATATAGTTAATATTGTTATTATATTATATATATATATATTAAGTAATATAACCCTATCTAACTCTAACATCGCTAAATAAATTCTTATTAAAATAAATCTCATTAATATTAATATTATTAATTAAAATATTCCTATTTAAATCTAAATACTTACCTATAAAATAAACCCTAAGATAGCTACAATGTAATTAATAATTACATTGTAGCTATTTTAGGGTTTATATTTAATTTACAGTTAACTTGGTATTTATTTTAACTAGGTACAATAGCTATTAAATAGTTAATAACTATTTAATAGCTACCTAGTTAAAATAATTACCAATTTACCTGTAAAATAAATCCTAACCTAAGTTACAAATACACCTACACTATCAATAAATTAAATAAACTACAAATATCTAAACTAAAATACAATAAAATAATCTAAACTAAATTACAAAAAAAACAAACACGAAATTACAAAAAATAAAAAAAATATTACAAGATTTTTAAGCTAATTACACCTATTTTAAGCCCCCTAATAAAATAATAAAGCCCCCCAAAATAAAAAAAAAATCCCTACCCTATTCTAAATTTACCAGCCCTTAAAAAGGGCCTTTTGCGGGGCATGCATCAAAGAAAACAGCTGTTTTGCCTGTAAAAGAAAAACACAATACCACCCCCCAACATTACAACCCACCACCCACATACCCCTATTCTAAACCTACCCAAACCCCCCTTAAAAAAACCTAACACTACCCCCCTGAAGATCTCCCTACCTTGTATTCACCCAGCCGGGCCGAACTCTTCATCCGAACCGGGCGATGTCCAATCAAGCGGCAGTGAAGTCTTCTTCCATCCGGGCGATGTCTTCAATCAAGCGGCAGTGAAGTCTTCTTCCATCCGGCGATGTCTTCAATCAAGCGGCAGCGAAGTCTTCTTCCATCCGGCGATGTCTTCTTCCATCCGGCGATGTCTTCAAGCAAAGCGGCATCTTCAATCTTCTTTCTTCGCTCCTCCGCCGCGGAGCATCCATCCGGCATGAAGACTAAACGAGGAATGAGGTACCTATAAATGATGTCATCCATCGTCCGTCGAATTCCGATTGGCTGATAGGATTCTATCAGCCAATCGGAATTAAGGTAGAAAAATCTGATTGGCTGATTGAATCAGCCAATCAGATTCAAGTTCAATCCGATTGGCTGAACCAATCAGCCAATCGGATTGAACTTGAATCTGATTGGCTGATTGAATCAGTAAATCAGATTTTTCTACCTTAATTGGTTTCTACCTTAAGTGATTGGTTCAGCCAATCGGATTGAACTTGAATCTGATTGGCTGATTCAATCAGCCAATCAGATTTTTCTACCTTAATTCCGATTGGCTGATAGAATCCTATCAGCCAATCGGAATTCGACAGACGCCATCTTGGATGACGTCAAGGTACCTCATTCCTCGTTTAGTCTTCGTGCTGGATGGATGCTCCGCGGGCGGAGGAGCGAAGAAAGAAGATTGAAGATGCTGCTTTGCTTGAAGACATCGCCGGATGGAAGAAGACATCGCCGGATGGAAGAAGACATCGCCGGATGGAAGAAGACTTCACTACCGCTTGATTGAAGACATCGCCGGATGGAAGAAGACTTCAATGCCGCTTGATTGAAGACATCGCCCGGATGGAAGAAGATTTCACTGCCGCTTGATTGGACATCGCCCGGATCGGATGAAGAGTTCGGCCTGGCTGGGTGAAGACAAGGTAGGGAGATCTTCAGGGGGGTAGTGTTAGGTTTTTTTAAGGGGGGTTTGGGTGGGTTTAGAATAGGGGTATGTGTGTGGTGGGTTGTAATGTTGGGGGGTGGTATTGTGTTTTTCTTTTACAGGCAAAAGAGCTGTTTTCTTTGGGGCATGCCCCGCAAAAGGCCCTTTTAAGGGCTGGTAAGGTAAAAGAACTGTGAACTTTTTAATTTAGAATAGGGTAGGGATTTTTTTTATTTTGGGGGGCTTTATTATTTTATTAGGGGGCTTAGAATAGGTGTAATTAGCTTAAAAATCTTGTAATTTTTTTAATTTTTTTGTAATTTAGTGTTTGTTTTTGTAATTTAGTTTAGATTATTTTATTGTATTTTAGTTTAGATATTTGTAGTTTATTTAATTTATTGATAGTGTAGGTGTATTTGTAACTTAGGTTAGGATTTATTTTACAGGTAAATTGGTAATTATTTTAACTAGGTAGCTATTAAATAGTTATTAACTATTTAATAGCTAT